>NC_080713.1:32376198-32421198 GCF_019097595.1 Hemibagrus wyckioides
CACACACACTAAAAATATCACACACACACACACACACTAAAAATATCACACACACACACACACACACACACTAAAAATATCACACACACACACACACACTAAAAATATCACACACACACACACTAAAAATATCACACACACACACACACTAAAAATATCACACACACACACACACTAAAAATATCACACACACACACACACACACACACACACACACTAAAAATATCACACACACACACACACACACACACTAAAAATATCACACACACACACACACACTAAAAATATCACACACACACACACTAAAAATATCACACACACACACACACTAAAAATATCACACACACACACACACACTAAAAATATCACACACACACACACACTAAAAATATCACACACACACACACTAAAAATATCACACACACACACACACTAAAAATATCACACACACACACACACACTAAAAATATCACACACACACACACTAAAAATATCACACACACACACACACTAAAAATATCACACACACTAAAAATATCACACACACACACTCTAAAAATATCACACACACACACACTAAAAATATCACACACACACACACACTAAAAATATCACACACACACACACACACTAAAAATATCACACACACACACACTAAAAATATCACACACACACACACTAAAAATATCACACACACACACACACTAAAAATATCACACACACACACACAAACACACTAAAAATATCACACACACACACACTAAAAATATCACACACACACACTAAAAATATCACACACACACACACACTAAAAATATCACACACACACACTAAAAATATCACACACACACACACTAAAAATATCACACACACACACACTAAAAATATCACACACACGCACACACACTAAAAATATCACACACACACACACTAAAAATATCACACACACGCACACACACTAAAAATATCACACACACACACACTAAAAATATCACACACACGCACACACACTAAAAATATCACACACACACACACTAAAAATATCACACACACACACACTAAAAATATCACACACACACACACACACTAAAAATATCACACACACACACACACACACTAAAAATATCACACACACACACACACACTAAAAATATCACACACACGCACACACACTAAAAATATCACACACACACACACTAAAAATATCACACACACACACACTAAAAATATCACACACACACACACTAAAAATATCACACACACACACACTAAAAATATCACACACACACACACACACTAAAAATATCACACACACACACACACACTAAAAATATCACACACACACACACTAAAAATATCACACACACACACACTAAAAATATCACACACACACACACACACTAAAAATATCACACACACACACACACACTAAAAATATCACACACACACACACTAAAAATATCACACACACACACACTAAAAATATCACACACACACACTAAAAATATCACACACACACACACACTAAAATATCATACACACACACACACTAAAAATATCACACACACACACACTAAAAATATCACACACACACACACACACTAAAAATATCACACACACACACTAAAAATATCACACACACACACACACACACTAAAAATATCACACACACACACACACACACTAAAAATATCACACACACACACACCGCCCCCAGGTGGCCGATCTGATGAAGTTCATCACTTTAAAAGTAATAAAAAATTCTTCTGTACGTTTTTTCAATCTAATCTACTTTATAAATGTAAATAAGAGAATAATAAATGTATAAATAAATAACTCACATTAGGGTCATGTCATAAAAATAATGACTTCATAATCTTCAGATCAATTAAACAGTGAAATATAACAGAAGACTAAAAAAATATAAAAAATATATAAAAAACATATCACACACACACACACACTAAAAATATCACACACACACACACACACTAAAAATATCACACACACACACACACACACACACTAAAAATATCACACACACACACACACACTAAAAATATCACACACACACACACTAAAAATATCACACACACACACACTAAAAATATCACACACACACACACACTAAAAATATCACACACACACACACTAAAAATATCACACACACACACACACACACACTAAAAATATCACACACACACACACTAAAAATATCACACACACACACACTAAAAATATCACACACACACACACACACTAAAAATATCACACACAGACACACAAACACACTAAAAATATCACACACACACACACACTAAAAATATCACACACACACACACTAAAAATATCACACACACACACTAAAAATATCACACACACACACTAAAAATATCACACACACACACACACACACTAAAAATATCACACACACACACACTAAAAATATCACACACACACACACTAAAAATATCACACACACACACACACTAAAAATATCACACACACACACTAAAAATATCACACACACACACACTAAAAATATCACACACACACACACTAAAAATATCACACACACACACACACACACACTAAAAATATCACACACACACACACACTAAAAATATCACACACACACACACTAAAAATATCACACACACACACACTAAAAATATCACACACACACACACTAAAAATATCACACACACACACTAAAAATATCACACACACACACACACACTAAAAATATCACACACACGCACACACACTAAAAATATCACACACACACACACTAAAAATATCACACACACGCACACACACTAAAAATATCACACACACACACACTAAAAATATCACACACACACACACTAAAAATATCACACACACACACACACACTAAAAATATCACACACACACACACACACACTAAAAATATCACACACACACACACACTAAAAATATCACACACACACACACTAAAAATATCACACACACACACACACACTAAAAATATCACACACACACACACACACACTAAAAATATCACACACACACACACACACACACTAAAAATATCACACACACACACTAAAAATATCACACACACACACACACTAAAATATCATACACACACACACACTAAAAATATCACACACACACACACTAAAAATATCACACACACACACACACACTAAAAATATCACACACACACACTAAAAATATCACACACACACACACACACACTAAAAATATCACACACACACACACTAAAAATATCACACACACACACACACACTAAAAATATCACACACACACACACACTAAAAATATCACACACACACACACACACACACACTAAAAATATCACACACACACACACTAAAAATATCACACACACACACACACACTAAAAATATCACACACACACACACTAAAAATATCACACACACACACTAAAAATATCACACACACACACACACACACTAAAAATATCACACACACACACACTAAAAATATCACACACACACACACACACTAAAAATATCACACACACACACTAAAAATATCACACACACACACACACACTAAAAATATCACACACACACACTAAAAATATCACACACACACACACACACACACACACTAAAAATATCACACACACACACACTAAAAATATCACACACACACTAAAAATATCACACACACACACACACACTAAAAATATCACACACACACACTAAAAATATCACACACACACACACACACTAAAAATATCACACATACACACACACACACACACACTAAAAATATCACACATACACACACACACACACACACTAAAAATATCACACACACACACACACTAAAAATATCACACACACGCACACACACTAAAAATATCACTCACACACACACACACACACACACTAAAAATATCACACACACACACACACTAAAAATATCACACACATGCACACACACTAAAAATATCACTCACACACACACACACACACACACACTAAAAATATCACACACACACACACACACACAATAAAAATATCACACACACACACACACACACACTAAAAATATCACACACACACACACTAAAAATATCACACACACACACACACACTAAAAATATCACACACACACACACTAAAAATATCACACACACACACACACTAAAAATATCACACACACACACACTAAAAATATCACACACACACACTAAAAATATCACACACACACACTAAAAATATCACACACACACACACTAAAAATATCACACACACACACACACACACTAAAAATATCACACACACACACTAAAAATATCACACACACACACACACACTAAAAATATCACACACACACACACTAAAAATATCACACACACACACTAAAAATATCACACACACACACACACTAAAAATATCACACACACACACTAAAAATATCACACACACACACACTAAAAATATCACACACACACACACTAAAAATATCACACACACACACTAAAAATATCACACACACACACACTAAAAATATCACACACACACACACACACTAAAAATATCACACACACACACACACTAAAAATATCACACACACACACACTAAAAATATCACACACACACACTAAAAATATCACACACACACACACACTAAAAATATCACACACACACACTAAAAATATCACACACACACACTAAAAATATCACACACACACACACACACTAAAAATATCACACACACACACACACTAAAAATATCACACACACACACACTAAAAATATCACACACACACACTAAAAATATCACACACACACACACACTAAAAATATCACACACACACACACTAAAAATATCACACACACACACTAAAAATATCACACACACACACACACACTAAAAATATCACACACACACACACACTAAAAATATCACACACACACACACTAAAAATATCACACACACACACTAAAAATATCACACACACACACACACACTAAAAATATCATACACACACACACTAAAAATATCACACACACACACACACACACACTAAAAATATCACACACACACACACTAAAAATATCATACACACACACACTAAAAATATCACACACACACACACACACACACTAAAAATATCACACACACACACACACACACTAAAAATATCACACACACACACACACACACTAAAAATATCACACACACACACACACACACTAAAAATATCACACACACACACACACACTAAAAATATCACACACACACACACACACACACTAAAAATATCACACACACACACACTAAAAATATCACACACACACACTAAAAATATCACACACACACACACTAAAAATATCACACACACACACTAAAAATATCATACACACACACACTAAAAATATCACACACACACACACACACACACTAAAAATATCACACACACACACACTAAAAATATCACACACACACACACACACACACTAAAAATATCACACACACACACACACACACACTAAAAATATCACACACACACACACTAAAAATATCACACACACACACACACACACACTAAAAATATCACACACACACACACACACACACTAAAAATATCACACACACACACACTAAAAATATCATACACACACACACTAAAAATATCACACACACACACTAAAAATATCATACACACACACACTAAAAATATCACACACACACACACACACACACTAAAAATATCACACACACACACACTAAAAATATCACACACACACACACTAAAAATATCACACACACACACTAAAAATATCACACACACACACTAAAAATATCACACACACACACACACACACTAAAAATATCACACACACACACACTAAAAATATCATACACACACACACTAAAAATATCACACACACACACTAAAAATATCATACACACACACACTAAAAATATCACACACACACACACACACACACTAAAAATATCACACACACACACACTAAAAATATCACACACACACACACACACACACTAAAAATATCACACACACACACACTAAAAATATCACACACACACACACACACACACTAAAAATATCACACACACACACACTAAAAATATCACACACACACACTAAAAATATCACACACACACTAAAAATATCACACACACACACACTAAAAATATCACACATACACACTAAAAATATCACACACACACACACTAAAAATATCACACATACACACACTAAAAATATCACACACACACACTAAAAATATCACACACACACTAAAAATATCACACACACACACACTAAAAATATCACACACACACACACACACTAAAAATATCACACACACACACACTAAAAATATCACACACACACACACTAAAAATATCACACACACACACACACACACTAAAAATATCACACACACACACTAAAAATATCACACACACACACACTAAAAATATCACACACACACACTAAAAATATCACACACACACTAAAAATATCACACACACTAAAAATATCACACACACACACACTAAAAATATCACACATACACACACTAAAAATATCACACATACACACACTAAAAATATCACACATACACACACACACACACACTAAAAATATCACACACACACACTAAAAATATCACACACACACACACACACACACACACACTAAAAATATCACACACACACCGGCATCAGTGTGGACGATGCAGTGATCTACCTGCTGCACCAGGCACTCACCCATATGGAAAAGTTTTGTTAAAAATACATGAGATTCTTATCTGTTCCAACAGAATATCATAAGGGACATGTATGCTGCAAAAACCACAGATACAAATTGCATAATATTACTGTATTTTCAATCATATATGTCATATATGTCCTACAAACCATATAATGCCTTATAGATTTTCAGGATGTAAAAACATAGAGAAACAACGCTAATTTAAAATGAATTTCCACCATATGTCTTAAGACCTGTATAAAACATAGTGTAGTTTACCGATCAGTATAAGGCTGTACTTGCTCTTATATTGTCTAAAATGGAGCCCTGCGCATGTCAGAGTCATGTACTGTAGAATCACAGACTTTCATCCTTAGATAAAACACATTTAAAGTACACACACAAGCACACATTTCAGTTACAAACATATTTATTAGAGTGTATTCTACAAGATACAGTTGCATATTTCACATATCAAAATATTTTTCCTTTTATCCCCTATCACCAGATTTCATGTTCGTTTCTGACAATTTCTATAAACTTACAACAGTTTGTTCCTAACCTACAGACATAATACTTTTGAAAAGATCAAAGTGATTCTTATGCATACCGGTATCACCAGCAGAGTTAAAGTCACATATACAAAAATATTCAACCCCTCAACATTTTAGATCACAGCTCTAGAAACATATCTGTCATAACTTTGTTCATTTACAATAATTTATTCTGATTTGTCAACAAACAACAGACCCAGACTGTTCACCATTAATGAAAATACATGGTCTTACAATGTCAATGCTGTCAACTTCTCTTTCAGATCCTGTAGGGAAATGAACAATCCTCATAAAAGTCAGTGACATTTTGACAGTATGTCCTCGAACCAGCTTCTGCACTGTACAATACTGCCATCAGATACCTACATGAACGCAAGTACATAACGTGCGTCCATGAAAAAAGACTAAAAAATTTGCCAGTTGGTTGATGCCTGATGCCTTCGCGGGATCCAATGAAAAGTTGGATCACTCATTTCGAAAAGCGCCCAGAGAGCGGAAAACCGGAGCGCCGCTTTCAACAACTCTGAGGTTACAGATTGCGGGATTTCTTCAGTGACGTCACCAGGAGAAAGGTAGGAAGAAATTTTCACTTGTTGTGATGTTTACTCAGTCAGTGATATTGATTCATGCATTTAGCAAATTCTAAGTAGTTCAAATTTGTTAATGCTAACCTTTCAGACTACAGTTTCAAGATTTTGCTTAGCAGCTATTAAATGGAGCCTTATCCGTGAATTCACTGTAACGTCTTTGACCAACTTGCTTCGTGTATTTAGGTAACGTTAGCTAGATTGCTTTTTTTTATGTTGTATTGTTATTATATCATACTATTAATATCACCAAACCGTAGGACGTGTAAGATGGCCTACGTAGGGGGCTGGTGCGTTAACTGAGTATTAACTATTTTGATAGCATTATTTTTTTTATAACTAATTAATAAGATTAATGTGTTAAATGGACAGCCCTGATTATATTTTATACCGATTTTCCACAAGCTCTACAGCCAACTGGCATGGAGCTAACACATTTTGTTGACCTAGCATTATGTTTTTCTATCATTAATTGTTCTTACAAAGCAAAATTCAGATTCGTTTCTCATTACTAGGCACCTAAATCACTCGCAAGACACAAAAACATTAACTTCCCATGTGACATATAATGAAACAGGCTTTAATGCCTAAATTGCAATCTAAATGGATTAAAATCCACCCTCTTTTAATTCCCAAGGTGTGATGTGAAAGTTTGCAGTGGTCCAGTGGGTCAGTGGGGAGGATGCTGGGATGTACAGCGAAGTGAAAACTGATGCCATATGTAAATATGATGACACCAAGATGGATGACGATGGATACCCACAAACTATCTATACAGCTGCTGTGGAATAGCAGAAAGGGAAAAAGCCAAAACATGGCTGGCCAGTGTACACTGCCTCTGTCAAGTTTGTAACCAGTATTAGACCAATCTAATACTTTGTTTTTTAAAACATGCTATGTCCAATAAGCAATGTGAAGATGTTGTGATGTGTGAAGTTGTTATGGGGCACAATGATGTCAATGATGTCAATGATGCCCCAAAACTGTTTGGTTACCAGCATTATTTGAAATATCTTAAACTATCCCTTTAAGCACACTAAATTTAAAATATTGTTTTCTTTACTTTAAGGTGGCTTAATCTGATCTCTGCCACTCTGAACTACTTGTCAGACAAATGATTTCATACTAATGCTAAGATTAAGGAATTCCTGCGGTTAGAGTCTGACAAAAGCAGCAAGGCACTGCCTAAGAAAAGGGCCTCAGTACCACCATCAAGATACACAGATTCAGATGAAACTGATGTTGAGAATACACCGTTAAGACTGTTTATGTTGTACTGTCCCTTAACGAATTTCATGCATAAACACATACACTTTACTTACAGCGGTCATGCTGGGTTTTGTATTATTTTTTTATGTTTCCTGAGGTGCACTTATAATGTTAATATGATTTTTACATCTAAATATTGACATAATGTAGAAATAAATGGCTGCTTTGAAAATTTTAATTCTCAGCTCATGATACCTTAAAATAGTCGGTGACATAATAATACATTTTAAATATTTGCAGACTTAAAACAGGTATTATTAAGCTTAGTTCCTATTGTTATTTGGAACACTAAAACCAGCAGTGACAAAAGTGCTATGCAGTGGATGTGTACAAGGCAAGACAACAAACTAACCAGCTTATTTTTGCTCCTGACTATGTCCTGACTCTCTCAGGCAAATATAATGTCCAGTTGTCCACCATGTCCACCATTTACTGCAGGTTCTCTCACATAGCATCCTATAATGTATAGTCATTTTATGTCAATTTATGTTATAGAGGTAAGAACTAGAAAACAAACATCTAAGAAGACAAATGTGTATCATCTCCATTTCTTGTTTCTTTTCTCTTGACAGACCCAAAGGAAGAGGGAAGTGATTCTCAAACCACAGAGAAATGTTGGCTGAACGATTGTTGATGAGTATCAAGCCACAAACTTGACAGAGACTCAGAAGAAGCTGAAAGAAATGGAGGAGGAAAACGAAAAATTGAGAAATGACAATGAAAAATGAAGAACAATGCTCATTAGTGGCATGTATTACAGTTATTTTATTGGCGTGGTAAATCAGCTATCAAGATTTTTAAATCATTGTTTAACTGCAATTCTGTTTTGTTATTATTTAACTCTGTATATAATGTTGAGACAAAGAGTTGAAAAATTATTGGTAATTGCATTATCAAGTATATAAAAGAAACCTGAATCCAACCTCTATCATTTGGTATTACATGGCTTTGTAAAACACATTGACACTGAATTCATCAGCTTGCATGATTCTGTATGTATGCATAAAAGGATGTAGTTGAGTGGGTAAATAAGTGTAAGAGATTAGATAAGAGATCTCTCTTTTTTATGTATTCATTCTTTTTGTTGTTGTTGTTTTATTTTTTGTTATACGAGCTGCCAAATCTGATAACTGAAGTGAAGACCTGAAGTCTCAGTCTTCATCAGCGTCATCAGTCATCTCTGACTTGGAAGGTGGAAAGAGTTTACCAGAAAACATGACAGAGCCCTCCCCACCGAAAGCAGTACCTACAGAACAGGTAGTGTACTAGTTTATCTAGTCAATGAAGACTGAACTTTTCAATTAACCATTTTGTAATCAGTATCTAGATACAGTGAAACCTTGACTTACGAGTGAATCAGCTCACGAGTTTTCCGAGATACGAGCCGTCGCTCGGTTGATTTTTTGCTTTAAGATACGAGCCGAGATCTGAGTTACGAGCGAGCGAGCTTACTCCACCCACCACTCGGTCACCCAGCGAGCAGTCAGTCCACATGGTTATCTCTCCAGGTAGTGCGCTGGCGCTGTGTAACCACACTTCATCACTCATTTTCCAAACATTTTGAAAGGGAGGAAGAAACAAACCTCCTTGGACAGGTTTTTATTGAAACGCTCTGAAAGCGAGGAAAGTGTGGAGAAAAAGGCAGAAGTCAGTGAAGAAGATGATTAAGTGAAGTGAAAAAATAAAAATAAAAAAGTAGCAATTAAGTTTAGCGATAAAGTGTAGCATAGTGTGTAAGTTAAATTTAGCAATTAATTGTAGCATTAAGTGTGTAGTGAGTAAGTTAAGTTAAGCGATAGAGCTCGAAATGAAAATCTCCTCCCCCTTTGCTAGCATCTTTTTCTGATCTTCAACGTAAGTACACTTAATAAAACCAGTTTATTTCTTTACATTCTCTTTTATTATGTATTATTATTTTTGTATACATTATTTGTTATTTATAAAGTACATTTTTCTTATTTAAAAACACGTAATAAAAAAAATTGGTGTTGTTTTTGGGGGGCTGGAACCGATTAATAGCATTTCAATTCATTTTAATGGAGAAATTTGATTTGATATACGAGCAAATTGAGTTACGAGCTCGGACACAGAACCAAATAAACTCGTAAGTCAAGGTATTACTGTAAAAGTACTGCAGCCCTTGCCAACACTTCATACTGATTTGTTTTCATACTCTACTTAAAAACAGGTGGAAATTTCTCCAGGATCCCATGTGTTCGTGGATGGACTGGCTTGGGCTGTGGCACAGAATGCAAACTCTGCCTCCTGTTTTGTGAGGACACTGCTGACAGCATTGTTCCCAATTGACCTGCTTCTTGTGAGCAATCTTCGTGGGACATCCAAGGATTCTCTACAGTAAGTTTCAAATCAGAGTATTCTAATTATGTAGAGTGACTCTTTGATCTATATGAAGGTATTAATGAACACTTTATTTTGTGGTCCCTTTTGAATAATCTGTAACTATTGGTAAAATGTTAACTAACTCTTATTAGAGTATTAGTAGACTGTCTGCTTAATATCTGCTTATTCTTTATCGTGATCTTCCCCCAACAGATATTCTACTGACTATAATAAAGTAACTAAAGTAACTGCAAGTACACGTCAGATTATTCTAACCCAAACCCTACCAGTCTACTAATATTCTACTAACACACTAATGAGTATCAGTAGACTTGTAGGTGCATTGTTGCTTACAGGATAATTACAATGGTACTTTATTTTGGGACCATCAAAATAAAGTGAAACTGGGTATTCAGGGCTCAACATTAATGCTTGTCCAGGACAAGTGGATTTTACAAAGGGGCAAGTGAAAGAGACCGATAAATAGGAAATAACTGGAGAAGCATTGATACACAAGAATGAGTTCATTTTCTTATTTGATATGTGCCACCTTGCTTCCTAACAGTACAGTTTTGCCTTTTATTCATTTGTCTCACAGGAGCAACGCTGCAAAGGTAGCCTTATGTGGCACCCTCCAGCATTGGTGGAGCATTTGGCATCAGTGCCAAACTTACTGAGATCAGAGTGAAGAAGAAAACACAAAAACATCCAGAAACCTTAATGCTCTTTGATGATTGATGTCCATGACTTTGTGTTCAAGGTATTCAGTTGTTTTTGGTGTGTTCTTTTTTTTCTTGAGCAAAGTTGTTTACTTTCAAGCAGAGCTGTCCAATGATTTATTATAAATAATCCTGCACAAATGTCTGTGTTTACTTAATATGTGTGTTATTTCTTTTCTTTTACTATCTGTATTTTTAATTCTCTCTCTTTCTATCTTTAGGTTACACACACAAACAAACACACACACACAGTCACGGCCAGGATATTCGCCCTAGGCGGGGCTCGGACCATGGTTCCAGGCCGTCCGTGGTGCGCATGCCCATGCTAGCACGCGGCTGAACGCAGACCCAGACACAGGATTCAGCGAAGCGCTGCTTTTATTCACATGAAGACACGACATGGGGAAACAGATGGAAGACGAGACATAAGAAGAGAAAATAAGAAAGCCTAAGACTGACAGGAGAATAGACGGACTGGAACCACGGAACGAATAACAGTAAACACACAAGTGAAACAATCACAGACAAAGACAGGCACAAAAGGATCCCTATTTATAGGGCTAGACATTAGGGTAAACTGGGTACAGGTGAGACAATCAGGGGAGAGAACAATAGGACAGGTAATCACAAGACACACGAACAAGCAGGCTTCTCGGGTTCACCTTCCTCAGGCCTGGCAGGGAACAGTCCAGCAGTTCCTGACACACACACTAAAAATATCACACACACACACACTAAAAATATCACACACACACACACACACACACAATGAAAAATATTACAGACACACACACACATGGAAAAATATTACACACACAAACACACACATACACACACATACTCACACACACACAATGAAAAATATTACACACACAAACACACACAGAAAAATATTACACAAACACACACAATGAAAAATATTACACACACAAACACACATACTCTCACACACACACACACACAAACACAATGAAAAATATTACAGACACACACGCATACACACACATGCAAAAACACATTCACACACACACACACACACCATATGCACACACACCACGTGCACAAACACACACACCTCTCAGCTCAGAGAAATTGTAGATGAACTGATGAAAATAAAATTAAATGAAAAAGTGATTTTCTGTGTGTGTGTGTGTATAATATTTTTCAGTTGATGTAAGTAATATTTTTCAATGTGTGTGTTTGTGTGTGTGTAAAATGAAGTAAAAGTGTGATTCTCTTTGTCTCCACCCGAGGGCGGTGTGACTCCACCCTCAACACTAATGTCACCTGTTTTTAATATTCACTCCTCAGCGCTGTGGCACTTTCAAAACAATCAGTCAGTGTGTCCGCCAGAAGCGCTGGTGTGTTTCTGACCCTGTGTGACATGCACATGTCCATCACCAAGGACAAACACCTCATCCTCTTATTTCATCAGGTAGGGGGCGTGGCCTGATGTCTGAAGGCGGAACTTATACATCTGAAGTCATCTTGCATGTTTTTTATTTTTAATGCACACTGACTATGCTGTTGTTTAAAACTGTTTAAGTGTGATTGTGTGTGTGTGTGTGTGTGTGTGCCCATTAGCTGAGGAATGTGAGGTGTAAATGCTGAAGTGAGCGGTGCATTAACACTGTGACCTTAATGAGGCTTTCAAAAGTCTCTGAGCTTTTTATAGAGTGTTGAATAAACACACACACACACACACACACACACATCTCTGATTCTGCTGTCTGAAACGTCCATATTAGAATTTTATTGTCATTGTAAAGTACAGGTCCATAGCAACAAAATGCTGTTTATCATCTACCAGAAGTACAAATAGTAGAAATTGTTCAAATGAAAAAGTGCAGATAAATATGTAAATATGTAGATCGATAAATAAGGATATGTCAGAGTGTGTATAGAGAGGTGTGTACAGAGTGTGTATAGAGAGGTGTGTACAGAGTGTGTATAGAGAGGTGTGTACAGAGTGTGTATAGAGAGGTGTGTACAGAGTGTGTATAGAGAGGTGTGTACAGAGTGTGTATAGAGAGGTGTGTACAGAGTGTGTATAGAGAGGTGTGTACAGAGTGTGTATAGAGAGGTGTGTACAGAGTGTGTATAGAGAGGTGTGTACAGAGTGTGTATAGAGAGGTGTGTACAAGTTGTATTTACAGCAGATAAAGTGTAAAGTATAATTATATATTGTGCAAAAATGTGTGCATTATGTACAATGTATGTACAACAGTAACAGATAATATACAGTGTTTATACAGATAGTATATACACACACACACACACACACACACACACATATATATATATTGAACAGTTTATGACTCGGGTGGGAGGTGGGAGGAGTCCTTGATTATTTTAGGTGCTCTGTGCAGACATCTACTGTGGTGAAGAGACTCAATGGCAGGTAGTTGGGTGCCGATGATGCGTTGGGTGGTTTTCACAACCCTTTGCAGTGATTTCTTTTCACACACTGTGGAGCTGCCATGCCACACTGTGATGGAGCTCGTCAAGATACTCTCAATGATGCAGCGGTAAATGTTGGTCAGGATCTTGGGGGATAGGTGAACTTTCTTCAGTCTCCTTAGGAAGTAAAGACGCTGTTGCGCCTTCCAAACCAGAGCTGAGGTGTTCAGATGCCAAGACAGATCCTCAGAGATGTGGACACCCAGGAACTTAAAGCTGGAGACACGCTCTACTTCAGACCCGTTGATGTAGATAGGGGAGTGTCAGGGTGAGGTGGTTCATGGAACACCATGCTGACAGTCTTTGGATCTCCTCCCTGTAGGCCGATTCATCGTTGTTGCTGATTCAACAACTGTGGTATCATCTGCATACTTGATGAAGATGTTGGAGTTATGTTGCAAAACACAGTCATGGGTGAACAGAGAGTAGAGCAGTGGGCTCAGCACACAGTGTTGTGGGACACCGGTGTTTAGGATGAGGGTTGAGGATATATGATTACCCAACCTTACAGACTGAGGTCGATTTGTTAAAAAGTCCATAATCCAGCTGCATATGGATGTACAGATACCCAGGTCACTGAGCTTAGTGATCAGTTTACTAGGGACAACTGTATTAAAAGCAGAGCTGAAGTCAATGAACAACATCCAAATGTATGTATTGTTATTGTCCAAGTGGGAGAGAGCTAGATGAAGAGCAGTGGAAATAGCGTATTCTGTTGACCTATTTGGGCGGTAAACTGATGTGGGTCCAGTGTAGGTGGGAGACATGCTATGAGGTGACTTAGAACCAGCTTCTCAAAGCACTTCATAACAATGGGAGTGAGTGCAACAGGGCGGAAATCATTCAGACACTTCGCAGAAGAATGCTTGGGCACTGGGATAATGGTTGTAGACTTCAGACATGTTGGAACAGTGGCCTGGGCCAGTGACGGCTTGAAAACATCAGTGAAGACTTGCGCCAGTAGATCAGCACAACTCCTGAGCACATGTCCGGGTATGCCATCAGGACCAGCTAACTCAATGCAATGTGTACCTCGGTTGTGGAGAGTGATATTGGAGGATTAGCCGTAGAGGAATCATCTTTCCTGGTGTGTATGACGCTTTGCTCAAAGCGAGCAAAGAAGTGGTTGAGCTCATCTGGGAGGAAGGCATTGCTGGTAGGTTGAGACTGTATTGTAGGTTTGTGGTCAGTGATGGTCTGGATGCCTTTCCACATGTGTCTGGGGTTGGAGTTGCAGTGGAAGTGCTCCTCAAGGCGCAGTTTATGTGCATGCCTGGCTTTCCTAATGCCCCTTTTTCCTTTATTCGTTTATTACTTAATTTTAGTTTATTATTTAATTTTAGTTTGCCAACATTGTGTATGTGTGTGAATTGTGTTTATTTCTTGCATTTGTTGATGCTTTTGATGATGATGATGATGATGATGATGCAATAATGCAGGTATACAGTAGAGTAAAAGTTCTGGTCTACTGGTGGTTTCATCCTGAGCTCCTGAGTGACCGAGCTCCTGAATGGCCGAGCTCCTGAGTGACCGAGCTCCTGAGTGGCCGAGCTCCTGAGTGGCCGACCGACCGACTGACCGACTGAGCAGCGCTGCTCTCTTGTGTCTCTGGTATTTGTTTTCAGGAGTGAGGTTGATGATGTCATTTTTCGAATGTCTGGAAAGTTGCTGTTCCAGATTCTGAGGTCAGGATCCACAGCGCTCTGGGCACCACTCCACTCTGATCTAAACCTCACATGTTCCCTCAGGTTCCTTCTGTGCTTCCTCATACAGCTGTTTGGTTCTGGGACTTCTAGTGTATCTGATGAAATGTGACATTAAGTTTAATGGAGAACTTTACTGTTCCTGTCAGAAGTGAGCAGCAGGACCAAGAGCAGCAGAGTGAAATAAGGTAAATGAGTGTGATGAGTCGAGATGAACAGCGTGATGTGTGGAACATGATGCAGCAGAAACATGAACAGATGACACTGATAAAGATGTCTTATAAAAAGAAGAGTGATGAACTCAAACACACTGTACCTCAGACTCACTCTACCTCAGACACACTGTACCTTAGACACACTGTACCTCAGAGACACTCTACCTCAGACACACTCTACCTCAGACACACTGTACCTCAGACACACTGTACCTCAGAGACACTCTACCTCAGACACACTCTACCTCAGACACACTCTACCTCAGACACACTGTACCTCAGACACACTGTACCTCAGACACACTGTACCTCAGAGACACTCTACCTCAGACACACTCTACCTCAGACACATTGTACCTTAGACACACTGTACCTCAGAGACACTCTACCTCAGACACACTCTACCTCAGACACACTGTACCTCAGACACACTGTACCTTAGACACACTCTACCTCAGACACACTCTACCTCAGACACACTCTACCTCAGACACACTGTACCTCAGACACACTGTACCTCAGACACACTGTACCTCAGAGACACTCTACCTCAGACACACTCTACCTCAGACACACTGTACCTTAGACACACTGTACCTCAGACACACTGTACCTCAGACACACTCTACCTTATACACACTGTACCTCAGACACACTGTACCTTAGACACACTGTACCTCAGAGACACTCTACCTCAGACACACTCTACCTCAGACACATTGTACCTTAGACACACTGTACCTCAGAGACACTCTACCTCAGACACACTCTACCTCAGACACACTGTACCTCAGACACACTGTACCTTAGACACACTCTACCTCAGACACACTCTACCTCAGACACACTCTACCTCAGACACACTGTACCTCAGACACACTGTACCTCAGAGACACTCTACCTCAGACACACTCTACCTCAGACACACTGTACCTTAGACACACTGTACCTTAGACACACTGTACCTCAGAGACACTCTACCTCAGACACACTCTACCTCAGACACACTGTACCTCAGACACACTGTACCTCAGACACACTGTAACTTAGACACACTGTACCTCAGAGACACTCTACCTCAGACACACTCTACCTCAGACACACTCTACCTCAGACACACTGTACCTCAGAGACACTCTACCTCAGACACACTCTACCTCAGACACACTCTACCTCAGACACACTGTACCTTAGACACACTGTACCTCAGAGACACTCTACCTCAGACACACTCTACCTCAGACACACTCTACCTCAGACACACTGTACCATAGACACACTGTACCTCAGACACACTGTACTTCAGACACACTCTACCTTAGACACGTTGTACCTCAGACACGCTGTACCTTAGACACACTGTACCTTAGACACACTGTACCTCAGACTCACTCTACCTCAGACACACTGTACCTTAGACACACTGTACCTCAGAGACACTCTACCTCAGACACACTCTACCTCAGACACACTGTACCTTAGACACACTGTACCTCAGACACACTGTACTTCAGACACACTCTACCTTAGACATGTTGTACCTCAGACACGCTGTACCGTACACACACTGTACCTCAGACACACTGTACCTCAGACACACTCTACCTCAGACACACTGTACCTTAGACACACTGTACCTTAGACACACTCTACCTCAGACACACTGTACCTCAGACACTGTACCTTAGACACACTGTACCTCAGACACACTGTACCTCAGACACGCTGTACCTCAGACACACTGTACCTTAGACACACTGTACCTTAGACACACTGTACCTTATATACACTCTACCTCAGACACACGCTACCTCAGACACACTGTACCTCAGACACACTCTACCTCAGACACACTGTACCTCAGACACACTGTACTTCAGACACACTGTACCTTAGACACGCTGTACCTCAGACTCACTCTACCTCAGACACACTGTACCTTAGACACACTGTACCTTAGACACACTGTACCTCAGACTCACTCTACCTCAGACACACTGTACCTTAGACACACTGTACCTTAGACACACTCTACCTCAGACACACTGTACCTTAGACACACTGTACCTCAGACTCACTCTACCTCAGACTCACTGTACCTTAGACACACTGTACCTTAGACACACTGTACCTCAGACACACTGTACCTCAGACACACTGTACCTTAGACACACTGTACCTCAGACTCACTCTACCTTAGACACACTGTACCTCAGACACACTCTACCTTATACACACTGTACCTCAGACACACTGTACCTTAGACACACTGTACCTCAGACTCACTCTACCTCAGACACACTGTACCTTAGACACACTGTACCTTAGACACACTATACCTCAGACTCACTCTACCTCAGACACACTGTACCTTAGACACACTGTACCTTAGACACACTCTACCTCAGACACACTGTACCTTAGACACACTCTACCTCAGACACACTGTACCTTAGACACACTGTACCTTAGACACACTGTACCTCAGACTCACTGTACCTCAGACACACTGTACCTTAGACACACTGTACCTTAGACACACTCTACCTCAGACACACTGTACCTCAGACACACTCTACCTTAGACACACTGTACCTCAGACACACTGTACCTCAGACACACTGTACCTCAGACACACTCTACCTTATACACACTGTACCTCAGACACACTGTACCTTAGACACACTGTACCTCAGACTCACTCTACCTCAGACACACTGTACCTTAGACACACTGTACCTTAGACACACTGTACCTCAGGCTCACTCTACCTCAGACACACTGTACCTTAGACACACTGTACCTTAGACACACTCTACCTCAGACACACTGTACCTCAGACACACTCTACCTTAGACACACTGTACCTCAGACACACTGTACCTCAGACACACTCTACCTTATACACACTGTACCTCAGACACACTGTACCTTAGACACACTGTACCTCAGACTCACTCTACCTCAGACACACTGTACCTTAGACACACTGTACCTCAGACTCACTCTACCTCAGACACACTGTACCTCAGACTCACTCTACCTCAGACACACTGTACCTTAGACACACTGTACCTTAGACACACTCTACCTCAGACACACTGTACCTTAGACACACTGTACCTTAGACACACTCTACCTCAGACACACTGTACCTCAGACACACTGTACCTCAGACACACTGTACCACAGACACACTCTACCTTATACACACTGTACCTCAGACACACTGTACCTCAGACACAATGTACCTCAGACACACTGTACCTCAGACACACTCTACCTCAGACACACTCTACCTTATACACACTGTACCTCAGACACACTGTACCTCAGACACACTCTACCTCAGACACACTCTACCTTATACACACTGTACCTCAGACACACTGTACCTCAGACAAACTGTACCTCAGACACACTCTACCTTATACACACTGTACCTCAGACACACTGTACCTCAGACACACTGTACCTCAGACACACTCTACCTCAGACACACTCTACCTTATACACACTGTACCTCAGACACACTGTACCTCAGACACACTGTACCTTAGACACGCTGTACCTCAGACTCACTCTACCTCAGACACACTGTACCTTAGACACACTGTACCTTAGACACACTGCACCTCAGACTCACTCTACCTCAGACACACTGTACCTTAGACACACTGTACCTTAGACACACTGTACCTTAGACACACTCTACCTCAGACACACTGTACCTTAGACACACTGTACCTTAGACACACTCTACCTCAGACTCACTGTACCTTAGACACACTGTACCCTAGACACACTGTACCTCAGACACACTGTACCTCAGACACACTGTACCTTAGACACACTGTACCTCAGACTCACTCTACCTTAGACACACTGTACCTCAGACACACTGTACCTCAGACACACTCTACCTTATACACACTGTACCTCAGACACACTGTACCTTAGACACACTGTACCTCAGACTCACTCTACCTCAGACACACTGTACCTTAGACACACTGTACCTTAGACACACTATACCTCAGACTCACTCTACCTCAGACACACTGTACCTTAGACACACTGTACCTTAGACACACTCTACCTCAGACACACTGTACCTTAGACACACTGTACCTTAGACACACTGTACCTCAGACTCACTGTACCTCAGACACACTGTACCTTAGACACACTGTACCTTAGACACACTCTACCTCAGACACACTGTACCTCAGACACACTCTACCTTAGACACACTGTACCTCAGACACACTGTACCTCAGACACACTCTACCTTATACACACTGTACCTCAGACACACTGTACCTTAGACACACTGTACCTCAGACTCACTCTACCTCAGACACACTGTACCTTAGACACACTGTACCTTAGACACACTGTACCTCAGACTCACTCTACCTCAGACACACTGTACCTTAGACACACTGTACCTTAGACACACTCTACCTCAGACACACTGTACCTCAGACACACTGTACCTCAGACACACTCTACCTTATACACACTGTACCTCAGACACACTGTACCTTAGACACACTGTACCTCAGACTCACTCTACCTCAGACACACTGTACCTTAGACACACTGTACCTTAGACACACTGTACCTCAGACTCACTCTACCTCAGACACACTGTACCTTAGACACACTGTACCTTAGACACACTCTACCTCAGACACACTGTACCTTAGACACACTGTACCTTAGACACACTGTACCTTAGACACACTCTACCTCAGACACACTGTACCTCAGACACACTGTACCTCAGACACACTGTACCACAGACACACTCTACCTTATACACACTGTACCTCAGACACACTGTACCTCAGACACAATGTACCTCAGACACACTGTACCTCAGACACACTGTACCTCAGACACACTCTACCTTATACACACTGTACCTCAGACACACTGTACCTCAGACACACTCTACCTCAGACACACTCTACCTTATACACACTGTACCTCAGACACACTGTACCTCAGACAAACTGTACCTCAGACACACTCTACCTCAGACACACTCTACCTTATACACACTGTACCTCAGACACACTGTACCTCAGACACACTCTACCTCAGACACACTCTACCTTATACACACTGTACCTCAGACACACTGTACCTCAGACACACTGTACCTTATATACACTGTACCTCAGACACACTCTACCTTATATACACTGTACCTCAGACACACTCTACCTCAGACACACTGTACCTCAGATACACTGTACCTCAGACACACTCTACCTTATACACACTGTACCTCAGACACACTGTACCTCAGACACACTGTACCTCAGACACACTCTACCTTATACACACTGTACCTCAGACACACTCTACCTCAGACACACTCTACCTTATACACACTGTACCTCAGACACACTGTACCTTAGACACACTGTACCTTAGACACACTGTACCTCAGACACACTGTACCTCAGACACACTGTACCTTAGACACACTGTACCTCAGACACACTCTACCTCAGACACACTGTACCTTATACACACTGTACCTCAGACACACTCTACCTTATACACACTGTACCTCAGACACACTGTACCTTAGACACACTGTACCTTAGACACACTGTACCTTAGACACACTGTACCTCAGACACACTGTACCTCAGACACACTGTACCTTAGACACACTCTACCTCAGACACACTGTACCTTATACACACTGTACCTCAGACACACTCTACCTCAGACACACTCTACCTTATACACACTGTACCTCAGACACACTGTACCTTAGACACACTGTACCTTAGACACACTGTACCTCAGACACACTGTACCTCAGACACACTGTACCTTAGACACACTGTACCTCAGACACACTCTACCTCAGACACACTGTACCTTAGACACACTGTACATCAGACACACTCTACCTTATACACACTGTACCTCAGACACACTGTACCTTAGACACACTCTACCTCAGACACACTTTGCCACAGACACACTGTACCTCAGACTCACTCTACCTTAGACACACTGTACCTCAGACACACTGTACCTCAGACACACTGTACCTCAGACTCACTCTACCTTAGACACACTGTACCTTAGACACACTGTACCTTAGACACACTGTACCTCAGACACACTGTACCTCAGACACACTCTACCTTATACACACTGTACCTCAGACACCCTACCTCAGACACACTCTACCTCAGACACACTCTACCTCAGACACACTGTACCTTAGACACACTGTACCTCAGACACACTGTACCTCAGACACACTGTACTTCAGACACACTCTACCTTAGACACGTTGTACTTCAGACACACTGTACTTTAGACACACTGTACCTTAGACACACTGTACCTCAGACTCACTCTACCTCAGACACACTGTACCTTAGACACACTGTACCTCAGAGACACTCTACCTCAGACACACTCTACCTCAGACACACTGTACCTTAGACACACTGTACCTCAGACACACTGTACCTCAGACACACTGTACTTCAGACACACTCTACCTTAGACACGTTGTACCTCAGACACGCTGTACCGTAGACACACTGTACCTCAGACACACTGTACCTCAGACACACTCTACCTCAGACACACTGTACCTTAGACACACTGTACCTTAGACACACTCTACCTCAGACACACTGTACCTCAGACACGCTGTACCTCAGACACACTGTACCTTAGAGACACTGTACCTCAGACACACTGTACCTCAGACTCACTCTACCTCAGACACACTGTACCTTAGACACACTGTACCTTAGACACACTCTACCTCAGACACACTGTACCTTAGACACACTCTACCTCAGACACACTGTACCTCAGACACACTGTACCTTAGACACACTGTACCTCAGACACACCTTACCTCAGACACACTCTACCTTATACACACTGTACCTCAGACACACTGTACCTTAGACACACTGTACCTCAGACTCACTCTACCTCAGACACACTGTACCTTAGACACACTGTACCTTAGACACACTGTACCTCAGACTCACTCTACCTCAGACACACTGTACCTTAGACACACTGTACCTTAGACACACTCTACCTCAGACACACTGTACCTTAGAAACACTCTACCTCAGACACACTGTACCTTAGACACACTGTACCTTAGACACACTGTACCTCAGACTCACTGTACCTCAGACACACTGTACCTTAGACACACTGTACCTTAGACACACTGTACCTCAGACACACTGTACCTCAGACACACTGTACCTCAGACACACTGTACCTTATACACACTGTACCTCAGACACACTGTACCTTAGACACACTCTACCTCAGACACACTTTGCCACAGACACACTGTACCTCAGACACACTCTACCTTATACACACTGTACCTCAGACACACTGTACCTTAGACACACTGTACCTCAGACTCACTCTACCTCAGACACACTGTACCTTAGACACACTGTACCTCAGACACACTGTACCTCAGACTCACTCTACCTCAGACACACTGTACCTTAGACACACTGTACCTTAGACACACTCTACCTCAGACACACTGTACCTTAGACACACTGTACCTCAGACACACTGTACCTCAGACTCACTCTACCTCAGACACACTGTACCTTAGACACACTGTACCTTAGACACACTGTACCTTAGACACACTCTACCTCAGACACACTGTACCTCAGACACACTGTACCTCAGACACACTGTACCACAGACACACTCTACCTTATACACACTGTACCTCAGACACACTGTACCTCAGACACATTCTACCTCAGGCACACTGTACCTCAGACACACTCTACCTCAGACACACTCTACCTTATACACACTGTACCTCAGACAAACTGTACCTCAGACACACTCTACCTCAGACACACTCTACCTTATACACACTGTACCTCAGACACACTGTACCTCAGACACACTGTACCTCAGACACACTCTACCTCAGACACACTCTACCTTATACACACTGTACCTCAGACACACTGTACCTCAGACACACTGTACCTTTTATACACTGTACCTCAGACACACTCTACCTTATATACACTGTACCTCAGACACACTCTACCTCAGACACACTGTACCTCAGACACACTCTACCTTATACACACTGTACCTCAGACACACTGTACCTCAGACACACTGTACCTCAGACACACTCTACCTTATACACACTGTACCTCAGACACACTCTACCTCAGACACACTGTACCTCAGACACACTGTACCTCAGACACACTCTACCTTATACAGACTCTACCTCAGACACACTGTACCTTAGACACACTGTACCTCAGACACACTCTACCTCAGACACACTGTACCTCAGACACACTCTACCTTATACACACTGTACCTCAGACAAACTGTACCTTATACACACTCTACCTCAGACACACTGTACCTTAGACACACTGTACCTCAGACACACTCTACCTTATACACACTGTACCTCAGACACACTGTACCTTAGACACACTCTACCTCAGACACACTTTGCCACAGACACACTGTACCTCAGACTCACTCTACCTTAGACACACTGTACCTCAGACACACTGTACCTCAGACACACTGTACCTCAGACTCACTCTACCTTAGACACACTGTACCTTAGACACACTGTACCTTAGACACACTGTACCTCAGACACACTGTACCTCAGAGACACCCTACTTCAGACACACTCTACCTCAGACACACTGTACCTTAGACACACTGTACCTCAGACACACTGTACCTCAGACACACTCTACCTTAGACACGTTGTACCTTAGACACACTGTACCTTAGACACACTGTACCTCAGACACACTCGACCTCAGACACACTCGACCTCAGACACACTGTACCTTAGACACACTCTACCTCAGACACACTGTACCTCAGACACTGTACCTCAGACACACTCTACCTCAGACACACTGTACCTCAGACACTGTACCTCAGACACACTCGACCTCAGACACACTCGACCTCAGACACACTCTACCTCAGACACGCTGTACCTCAGACACACTGTACCTTAGACACACTGTACCTTAGACACACTGTACCTTAGACACACTGTACCTCAGACACACTGTACCTCAGACACACGCTACCTCAGACACACTGTACCTCAGACACACTCTACCTCAGACACACTGTACCTCAGACACACTCTACATTAGACACGCTGTACCTCAGACACACTGTACCTTAGACACACTGTACCTTAGACATGCTGTACCTCAGACACACTGTACCTCAGACACACTCTACCTCAGACACACTCTACCTTATACACACTGTACCTCAATCACACTCTACCTCAGACACACTCTACCTTAGACACACTGTACCTCAGACACACTCTACCTTATACACACTGTACCTCAGACACACTGTACCTCAGACACACTGTACCACAGACACACTCTACCTTATACACACTGTACCTCAGACACACTCTACCTTATACACACTGTACCTCAGACAAACTGTACCTTATACACACTCTACCTCAGACACACTGTACCTCAGACACACTCTACCTTATACACACTGTACCTCAGACACACTCTACCTCAGACACACTGTACCTCAGACACACGCTACCTCAGACACACTCTACCTTATACACACTCTACCTCAGACACACTGTACCTCAGACACACTGTACCACAGACACACTCTACCTTATACACACTGTACCTCAGACACACTCTACCTTATACACACTGTACCTCAGACAAACTGTACCTTATACACACTCTACCTCAGACACACTGTACCTCAGCCACACTCTACCTCAGACACACTGTACCTCAGACACACTCTACCTTATACACACTCTACCTCAGACACACTGTACCTCAGACACACTGTACCACAGACACACTCTACCTTATACACACTGTACCTCAGACACACTCTACCTTATACACACTGTACCTCAGACAAACTGTACCTCAGCCACACTCTACCTCAGACACACTGTACCTCAGACACACTCTACCTTATACACACTCTACCTCAGACACACTGTACCTCAGCCACACTCTACCTCAGACACACTGTACCTCAGACACACTCTACCTTATACACACTCTACCTCAGACACACTGTACCTCAGACACATTGTACCACAGACACACTCTACCTTATACACACTGTACCTCAGACACACTCTACCTTATACACACTCTACCTCAGACACACTGTACCTCAGACACACTCTACCTTATACACACTGTACCTCAGACACACTGTACCTCAGACACACTCTACCTTAGACACACTGTACCTTAGACATGCTGTACCTCAGACACACTGTACCTCAGACACACTCTACCTTATACACACTGTACCTCAGACAAACTGTACCTTAGACACACTGTACCTCAGACACACTGTACCTCAGACACACTGTACCTCAGACACACTGTGCCACAGACACACTGTACCTCAGACACACTCTACCTTATACACACTGTACCTCAGACACACTCTACCTTAGACACACTGTACCTCAGACACACTGTACCTCAGACACACTCTACCTTATACACACTGTACCTCAGACACACTCTACCTCAGACACACTGTACCTCAGACACACTCTACCTTATACACACTGTACCTCAGACACACTGTACCTCAGACACACTCTACCTTATACACACTGTACCTCAGACACACTCTACCTCAGACACACTCTACCTTATACACACTGTACCTCAGACAAACTGTACCTTATACACACTCTACCTCAGACACACTGTACCTCAGACACACTCTACCTCATACACACTGTACCTCAGACACACTCTACCTCAGACAAACTGTACCTTAGACACACTGTACCTCAGACACACTGTACCTCAGACACACTCTACCTCATACACACTGTACCTCAGACACACTCTACCTCAGACACACTGTGCCACAGACACACTGTACCTCAGACTCACTCTACCTTAGACACACTGTACCTCAGACACACTGTACCTCAGACACACTGTACCTCAGACTCACTCTACCTTAGACATACTGTACCTTAGACACACTGTACCTTAGACACACTCTACCTCAGACACACTGTACCTCAGACACACTCTACCTTATACACACTGTACCTCAGACACACTGTACCTCAGACTCACTCTACCTTATTCACACTGTACCTTAGACACACTGTACCTCAGACTCACTCTACCTCAGACACACTGTACCTCAGACACACTGTACCTTAGTCACACTGTACCTCAGACACACTGTACCTCAGATTCACTCTACCTTAGACACACTGTACCTTAGACACACTGTACCTTAGACACACTGTACCTCAGACTCACTTTACCTCAGACACACTGTACCTCAGACACACTGTACCTCAGATTCACTCTACCTTAGACACACTGTACCTTAGTCACACTGTACCTCAGACACACTGTACCTCAGATTCACTCTACCTTAGACACACTGTACCTTAGACACACTGTACCTTAGACACACTGTACCTTAGACACACTGTACCTCAGACACACTTTACCTCAGACACACTCTACCTCAGACACACTCTACCTCAGACACACTCTACCCCAGACACACTGTACCTCAGACACACTGTACCTCAGACACACTGTACCTTAGTCACACTGTACCTCAGACACACTGTACCTCAGATTCACTCTACCTTAGACACACTGTACCTTATACACACTGTACCTCACACACACTGTACCTCAGACACACTCTACCTCAGACACACTGTACCTTAGACACACTCTACCTGAGACACACTGTACCTTAGACACACTCTACCTTATACACACTGTATCTCAGACAAACTGTACCTTAGACACACTGTACCTCAGACACACTCTACCTCAGACACACTGTACCTTAGACACACTCTACCTCAGACACACTGTACCTTAGACACACTCTACCTTATACACACTGTACCTCAGACACACTCTACCTTATACACACTGTACCTCAGACAAACTGTACCTTAGACACACTGTACCTCAGACACACTCTACCTCAGACACACTGTACCTCAGACACACTGTACCTCAGACACACTCTACCTTATACACACTGTACCTCAGACAAACTGTACCTTAGACACACTGAACCTCAGACACACTGTACCTCAGACACACTCTACCTTAGACACACTGTACCTCAGACACACTGTACCTCAGACTCACTCTACCTTATACACACTGTACCTTAGACACACTCTCCCTCAGACACACTGTACCTTAGACACAGTCTACCTCAGACACACTGTACCTCAGACACACTCTACCTCAGACACACTGTACCTCAGACACACTGTACCTCAGACACACTCTACCTCAGACACGCTGTACCTCAGACATGCTGTACCTTAGACACACTGTACCTTAGACACGCTGTACCTCAGACACACTCTACCTCAGACACACTGTACCTTAGACACACTGTACCTTAGACACGCTGTACCTCAGACACACTGTACCTCAGACACACTGTACCTCAGACACACTCTACCCCAGACACACTCTACCTCAGACACACTGTACCTCAGACACACTGTACCTCAGACACACTCTATCTCAGACACACTGTACCTCAGACACACTGTACCTCAGACACACTCTACCTCAGACACACTACCTTATACACACTGTACCTCAGACACACTCTACCTCAGACACACTGTACCTTAGACACACTGTACCTCAGACACACTGTAGCTTAGACACACTCTACCTCAGACACACTGTAGCTTAGACACACTGTACCTCAGACACACTGTACCTCAGACACACTGTACCTTAGACACACTCTACCTCAGACACACTGTACCTCAGACACACTCTACCTCAGACACACTCTACCTCAGACACACTGTACCTCAGACACACTGTACCTCAGACACACTGTACCTCAGACACACTCTACCTTATACACACTGTACCTCAGACACACTGTACCTCAGACACACTGTACCTCAGACACACTCTACCTCAGACACACTGTACCTCAGACACACTCTACCTCAGACACACTCTACCTTAGACACACTCTACCTCAGACACACTCTACCTTAGACACACTCTACCTCAGACAGGGAGAAACATTTTAAAATCTGTTCTTTGTTTTTTTTTTGTGTTAACGTCATAGTTGTTTTTGACATCATCATCATTATCTCTAATCAGATCACATACCCACACACAAAGATGCACACAGACAAACACACACACACGTGCACACGCACACACCCACACGCACATACACACATTCATTCACACAGATGCACACACACACACACACACTCTGGCAGACCTTCAGGTTCTCAGCAGGGTTCACATTCATCCAAAAACACTACAGTGCGCAATAAAACACAAAAAGCACCAGATCTCACGCCAGATCATTAGTGAGAGCACAAGCACCATTAGTGAGAGCACACATACACACATACACACACACACACACACACACACACTTATAATATCCAATAATACACTTCAGTGCCATGTAACACATCTGTCTTTTCTTTAACTGTGACTTGAAGTCTGCCTGTCCACCTGTCTGTCCATCAGTCTGTCTGTCTGTCTGTCTGTCTGTTTGTCACTCTCCCTCTGTCTCTCTACATCATCACTTTGTTCCTGGAACAGTGAGTGCTGTGTGTAAATGTTTCCTGGTGAGATTCTCGACTCAGTGTACTGATTGTGTGTGTGTGTTTTACCCACAATTCCCTGTTGGTCTAAGATTAACTTTAATTCACAACATGCACAAAATGCTTGCTCCACTTCCTGCTCGGAGTAAAATGTCTGAATACCCCGGCTGGTCCTGTGTTTTATACTTTAATCCAGTACAGTGATGTGGAATCTCACGTGTATTCAGGAGCATGTAAAGAACAGTTTTATGAATGAGTTGTGAGTTTGTGAAAACGTATGACGAGGTCTCCGATTGTTTAGCTGTGGTGAATTACAGATCTTTCATTCTTAGCATCAGAGCTGAACTGCAAAATCACACACACCAACAGAAACGTTCTCTGAATAATCTGGGAGTTGCTGAAATCAGATATTTCTATAATAACAATAATATTAATGAGAATATTAATAATAATAATAATAATAATAATAATAATAATAATAAGTGTTCTGACTGTAGACAGGAAGTAAACAAGCGTCTCAGTGCTTCATTGTAAAGATGTTTGGATCACCCCACATGAACTGGGTCAGGAGGGTCAGAGTGCAGACTTTGGAGCCGGATGGAGTTTCACCGGATCCGATTGGGAAAACCACACAACTTTACAACGTTTATGACTTCATGATGTTATGAAAGCATGTCGTGATTCCCAGAGAGAGAGAGAGAGAGAGAGAGACTAACATCAGGCCTTGATTTGTGGGGTTCTGATGACACGCAGATAATAGCTGTGCACAGAGAGGCCTCTCAGCGTGACACACACACACACACACACACACACACACAGAGCTCCCTCTGCTCAGAGCCCAAACATATGCGAGACCAAGCAAATTGCCGCTTAGCATGCGAGCCGTGAGCAGATGTGGAGAGTAATTAGAGTTGTGTACAGTATAAAGAGGCAGGCCCTGCCCACACACACACGCACACACACACATGCACACACACACACACACACACACTTCTGGCCCTGTGTGGCTCTAATTAAAGCTCACAGGCAGGTGGCCACACACACCATTAACACTCGCATCACCTTTTCTCTTCAGATATTTTCAGAACTTTTTTGTAACGAATATGAGTCCCTGAGTCTGTTTTCAATTTCTTGATGGTGGCTGTAAAAGAGGTGGAGATACTGTGGAGGGGTGGAGTCTTGTGATGGATGAGGTCATCATTATACTCCATCAATAAAATACCAGTTTAAATCCAAACAGATTTGATGAGACTGTAAATCTCAGAACAGACCTGTAGCATTATCTTATGCTAAAATATGTCGGTCTTCCTCACGGGAGCCTGCGGAGAGCCGAGGGTGCCAATACTTTTCATCTGACTTAAAACTGAGAGAATATTAACATTTGACAAACATTTTCTTCATCACTCATCTTCAGTCCTCAAATATGTCCAAAAAAATGATCAGAGAAATTACATAAATATCTAATAAATGATAGCGTTAAAAAAAGATCATTATGAATCCATCTTTAACATTTATACCTAATAAAAGCTCTAAAAAATAAAAAAACATTTAATAAAAGTTACATAACAATAAAGTCAGAGGAATAATTACAAGAATTAATGACAAATAATTAGCAAAAATTATTTTATAAAGAAATTATCTGCAGAGTGTTATTCAAATGATGAAAATGTCTGCTATTTCATTAAAATTTAGGAAAAGATATATTAAACACAAATTCTTAATTGACATGATAAAAAAATATGTTGAAATTAAATACAGTGAACACAGAATGTACTTCTAGGAACATCACAGAGGAACCTGAGGGAATTTATTAGCATCTGGAATAAATAACTTTTAAAAAATCCTGAGAGAAAACAGCTGCTTTCTCAGGATTCAGCATTTAAAATAAAACATGTATAAGAAGGTAAATAAGTAAGATTTTAATTGAATTTTTAATTCTATATTTATTATTTTAGGATTTTTTATTTCAGTTAAATTTGTTTTACATTTTAATTCACTTTTAAAGATCAGATATTTTAAGAAATAATATTGTAATTATTGTCCATAAATAAAAGGAATCTGTATCACATTTCCGATTTATTTTCCATGTACTTTAATTCAACATGTATTTCACAATGCTATAGGCTGAATTCAGGTCTATAAAGAAGACAATCTTTCAGGACCGTTCAGCTAGCAGTCTTAGCTTGACCAATGATCTGTGAGAGTTTAATGTGTGTAATGAGTCCATCACTGTCCAAACAGGAAATCTTGAGCATTTGATTGGATCGTTACTGTCAGCTCACCTCACAGACGTAATGAATAAAACTCGGTGAGTGAACAGTGAGACAGATGCAGAGTTTGTGAGAAATCCTCGTATTCCTGGCGCTCCCAGACTTCTGGAGCCGAGTGCATTACGATTAGTCACCACATAATCAGATGCCTCATTACTAAACCCGAGTGTGCTCCATTCGCTTGCTGCATTTGGAGGGATTTGTAAACACACTCTGGTTTTGAACGAGGAAGCTGTAAAAAGTGGGTTCGGTGCCAGATTATTAACCAGAGGAGAGTCTGCACTGGACGAGAGCCAGGCCTCCAGATGCAGAGCGCGAGAGAGTCCGCCTTCTGAGTTAATGTATGAAAAATGTGTCGGCGGTCATTAGTTTACCACGGCATGGACAACACTGAAGTGCATTAATGTCAAAAATGATACAGGGAGACCGACTGACAAAATTCAGAGAAGTTTTGTGATGAAGGTAAAAAAAAGACTTCAAATTCCTGAAATAGGTGCACCAGGACTTGTCCCTGTGCCACGCCTGGGAGTAATGTTTACAAGTGAGCGACTGCCCCAGCCTGAAGATCCGACATACCTTGACTGCTCGCAGTGACCATAACAGGAGTTTGGTGTAGAGTTATCTGTGTCCGTTATGGTGAATGTGACCTCAGGGAAAGGAGATAGAGCTGTGACATGAAGTTGAAAGATACCCAATAAATACCGTACTCACATTGTACTCAGTGCAGTGTTAATTCTTGGAACTAAACCTCCCTGAAAATGATCCATGGCTTGCTCGAGATTTACCGTAAATGGGAGGTGGTGACTAAATAAGGACGCTCAGGCACGTGGCTGGGAGCCAGTGTTTGTCCATGTAGATGAGAAGCAGTTGGAACTTGGAAAATGGATTGTTGCTGATCCAACAGCAGTTCAGGATATTCAGTCTTCTTGAAGAAAGTGTGTGAGGTCCCGAAGATGGGCCAGCAGTCATGACTAGGAAACCTGGAGTGGAGTGACGGGGAGGAGGAAGTTGCATGATCTGAACCCGAGTGGTGGGGTTGTTTGGGATTTCTGTGAGGGTTACAGCTTGGTCAAAACGACTTATCGGTTACACCAGAGCATCATGGGCCAATGATGAATTAAAGTTCATCAAATCTGAGGCCATATGGTATTGACAGTAGGGTGAAGATAAGTGCTAAGCTGTTAACTGATTAGCATCAGTGTGTGGAGGTTGGATCAGATAGCTGCTTTAACTTGATGATGTTTCTGAACTCCTATCTCCAAGAAAGATTCACTTAGGAGAGAGATTCATTAATCTAGCAGTGAATAAGGCTGTCAAGTTAATGGAATATTTTTGCACCTGGTTAGCTTTAGAGACTCCTGATTGAGTAGATACCTAATTCTATGTTGCAGGATGTTCCTTCATGAAAAATTGAGGAACCTCAAGGAGGAAGACCCAGGGAAGTAAAACTCTGAGCTGCCTGTAGATATTGTCAGTTAAATTGTACTTTGATGGACTTGTAGACCACATTCGCTTGGTTCAAGGTTTCTCCTGGATCTTCTCGTGCCTTGCCATGATAAAGGTTTCTAATTATCTCATTGTCCACCTGGTGTCAGGAGGTGGAACAGACTGCTTGTGAGGGTCAGAACTTCCTGGCTCAATGTGGTCACTGAGGCAGTTGGAAGGTTTAGGTATGGCAGGGCACTAGGATGAGCAAACCATGGCGGTAATGTCCATCTTATATTCAGGGGCCATGTGAGTTCATGCCAATTATTGAGATATCACACTCAATTTTTCCAGGAAGGTCAAATGAGGATACAGGGATGAAAGGTCTAACTTAGTGTCCAACATCAAATTCTGCAGGAGCAATACCCACAAAACAGTAGATATTCCAGCTATTCAATGTGGATTGTAGGATACGCTTCTGGATTTGAGGGATCAGGTTTATTTACTGTGAGTGATGAATGATAGCATTGTTGTAGCTTTCTGTTCTTGATGTTCATGTATAGGATATCAGGGCATAGTTAAGGTCAGAATGCTATCCATCATCAGGAGTGTGAGAGTGAGACTGACCACAAATTAGGTACCATAGCAGCAGTAACATCACTTTTGTGCTGGATTACAGCAGTGTAGATGGAGTCGTAAGACAGAGTTCTCGATTTAGAACTTCATGCTCCTTTGCCTACAGGTATGAGCTGTAGGTAGTGATTGAGAGACTGAGGCCATCAGTTCACGTCCTCCAGAATGAAGTGCCATGATAAGGTGAGGAAGTAGGGTCCGAGTATAGACACTGGTCAGGGAAACCAACTGAGATGGTTTGGTGGACTGGTAAGGATGGTCTTGCTACTCTAGAAAGGTTCATATCATCTGGTTGTCATAGTATCACAGGTGGAACACCAGGACAACCTTGATGACACTGTTGGAGACTTCTCAGCTCTACTGAGGTCACCAGAATACAGAAAGAAAAACAAATATAGGAACGCAGAACATCCTAGAACATTTTAATTAGCTCTGTGAACAGCAGGCGTGTGTGTGTTGATGCTTTCATGTGTGATTTTAAACAGAGTGCATTAGCAGGCTACATTAGTTAGCATGGATGGAGTAGTGTACCAATGCAGAAGAAGGTCTTGTTTTGCTTCAGAAAGGAGATTCTGTACAGCTGTGACTGAAGAAACTTTTTGTTTTCATTATGTCAGGATCCCTTGTCATCAGTGACCGACACTGACCGACTCCCAAAAACAACAATGTCGTCTGGAGATTTTTTTTACCTTAGGGTTATTTCCCCTGCTGGGTTTTCATGGCCAGATTGTCTAGATCGCTGTCATATATTTAATATTGTCTGTTCATTCTCACGACATGCTAGGCTACATCACGTAGCATCAGCTCGGATCAGACGCTGGATTTCTGATGAGAATAAAATGATGGCATGTGATCCAACACCAGGGTCAGAACCGCTGTGTCACTGAACAGATGAATGTGTAAATAAAGAGATTCAGTCATTTACTGACCCTCTACAGTACGGGGATTACTGACCCTGTGTGTGTGGAATAGAATATTAATACAATCAAATAGTTGTGTTTCATAGGTGTGAGGTCATGACAAATGTGTGTACGCATACAGGGATGGAGGCTTAGTGTGTGTGTGTGTGTGTTAGTATTTTGTGTGTGTTGTTTGTGTGTGTGTATGTGTGTGTGTGTGTGTGTATGAGTGTGTGTCTGTGTGTGTGAGAGAGTGTGTGTGTGAGATGTTTGTGATTATCCAGAGTGTAACAGATTGCTGAGATAGAGGTCTCAGGTGCAGTGTTTTTCTCAGTCTCAGTGCGTGAGTGACACAGCATCTGCTAGTAATTCCCCACTTCAGTCTAAACCAACTCCCCTCTGTTCTCACAAAATACCCCACCCTTTCACCCCTCCCCTTTTGCCCCACCCTGACCATGTGCCCCTTGTCTCATCTCCTGCCCCATCTCTGACCATGTGCCCCTCCCCACTGCTACTGCCATTCACTTCCCCTCTCGGCCCCCCTCCTATTTCTCTCTCTCTCTCTCTCTCTCTCTCTCTCTCTCTCTCTCTCTCTCTCTCTCTGTCTCTCTCTCTCTCTCTGTCTCTCTCTCTCTCTCTCTGTCTTTCTCTCTCTCTCTCTCTCTCTCTCTCTCTCTCTCTCTGTCTCTCTCTCTCTGTCTTTCTCTCTCTCTCTCTCTCTCTCTCTCTCTCTGTCTCTCTCTCTCTGTCTCTCTCTGTCTCTCTCTCTGTCTTTCTCTCTCTCTCTCTCTCTCTCTCTCTCTCTCTGTCTCTCTCTCTCTGTCTCTCTCTCTGTCTTTCTCTCTCTCTCTCTCTGTCTCTCTCTCTCTTTCTCTCTCTCTCTCTCTCTCTCTCTCTGTCTTTCTCTCTCTCTCTCTCTCTCTCTCTCTCTCTCTCTGTCTCTCTCTCTCTCTCTCTCTCTCTCTCTCTCTCTCTCTCTCTCTGTCTTTCTCTCTCTCTCTCTCTGTCTCTCTCTCTCTCTCTCTCTCTCTCTCTCTCTCTCTGTCTTTCTCTCTCTCTCTCTCTCTGTCTCTCTCTCTCTCTCTGTCTCTCTCTCTCTCTCTGGTTTATTTTTTTACAGGTGGTTTTGATTAAGATTGTGAGTGTACTTCATTTTTAGGGGTGTGGTTTCACAGAGACGTTGTGGTTAAGCATGTTAGCTGAAATTAGTGTTAGCTGTAAAAGCTGCATTATTTTTGTGTTGTTATCCGTGTTAGGGGGTTAGTTATATATGTTTTAATGCAGCATTAGCTGCATTAATTATGTTTTGTTCTAGCTATCTGGGCAGTGCTAGCTTCATTAGGGAGTCCATCTGTGGCAGTGGTGTCTGTGTTTAGCTGTTTAGCTACCTGAGTTAGCATTATGGGGTGTGTTAGTAAGTTAGCTGTAGCAGTGTTAGCGAGAATGTGGTGTGTTCACAGAGCAGAATTATTTACATCAATCAGCTTCACTGAGCTATCAGTGTGTTAGCTGAAAATGGGCACATAGTTCAGCAGCAAACACACACACACACACACACTTCTGGATGCATTCACCAACCAGGAAAGTTGGAGAATTTGTCAAGTGTGTAAAAGAAGGGTTCATCTCTGCACAGTGACAGTTACAAGTTCACCCTGGTCAGATCAGTTTGTGTTGTGTGTGTGTGTGAGGTGACTGAGCGGTGACTGTGCAGTATAGAGGGGGTGGTCTGTGATTTGGCAGAGCCGTGAGGCTGAAATTGAAACCAGCCATGTTTTGAGTGGAGGCTCAGAGTTACTACTGTTCAGCTGTGATTTACAGGAGTGTGTGAGAAATGGAAATGTCTCACGCAACCGCCGATACGCACCCTGAGGACGCACGATGGGCCTGCGTGAGAGCGCATGTGTGTGTGTGTGTTCCAGCTGTGATGCTGATGTTTCCTACCTGGTGTTTGTGCTGGAGGTGAAATATGGCTTTGACATCAGAACCTCCTGAACTACACCAGGCTTTTTCCCGGCACTGTTAAAGTCACAGTCGCTGTGTGTTCTCCGGCCGTGTGTTTAGTCTTCCTGTGTTTTAAGAAATCGCCTTAGTGTGTGTGTGTGTGTGTGTTTAGTCTTGCTGTGTTTCTAGAAATCGTCTCAGTGTGTGTGTGTGTGTGTGTGTGTGTGTGTGTGTTTTATACGGAATTATTTTCCTGACAAAAGTAATTGTATGTAAACAGGGGCGTTTCTAGGATTTGAAAACATCTGTGACTTAGGCCAAAACATCTGGCGGCTGCATGGAGGTCTGGTGGTGGTGTCCCTGAATATTTTTACCTTTCAAATGAATATTTAGAGATCAGTCTTATATTCACACACACACACACACACTGCTGCTGCTGAGTTTTGGACTCTGATTGGTGGATCAGGTGGTGATGAATTCTGATTGGTGGATCAGGTGGTGATGAATTCTGATTGGTGGATCAGGTGGTGATGAATTCTGATTGGTGGATCAGGTGGTGATGAATTTCTGACTGTAGTGCAGCTTTATATTAATGTACTCACTCTCAAACCTTATCATTTCCATAACAACAGCTCATGATCCACATAAACAGATTAAACACGTGTAATCACTGATCTGTAAGGAGAAATGTGTGTGTGTGTGTGTAGGGGGGGGTTGTGTGTATGTGCTTGTGTGTGGGGGGGGGTTGTGTGTATGTGTGAGTGTGTGGGGTTGTGTGTGTGAGTGTGTGGGGTTGTGTGTATGTGCGTGTGTGGGGTTGTGTGTGTGTGGGGGGGGTTGTGTTTATGTGCATGTGTGTGTGTGTGTGTGTGGGGTTGTGTGTGTGGGGTTGTGTGTATGTGTGTGTGTGTGAGAGTGTGTGGGGTTATGTGTATGTGTGTGTGTGGGGTTGTGTGTATGTGCGTGTGTGTGTGTGGGGTTGTGTGTATGTGCGTATGTGTGTGTGAGTGTGTGGGGTTGTGTGTATGTGCGTGTGAGTGTGTGGGGTTGTGTGTATGTGTGTGTGTGGGGTTGTGTGTATGTGCGTGTGTGTGTGTGAGTTTGTGGGGTTGTGTGTATGTGCGTGTGTGTGTGTGAGTTTGTGGGGTTGTGTGTGTGAGTTTGTGGGGTTGTGTGTATGTGCGTGTGTGTGAGTTTGTGGGGTTGTGTGTGTGAGTTTGTGGGGTTGTGTGTATGTGCGTGTGTGTGTGAGAGTTTGTGGGGTTGTGTGTATGTGCGTGTGTGTGTGAGTGTGTGGGGTTGTGTGTGTGAGTTTGTGGGGTTGTGTGTATGTGCGTGTGTGTGAGTTTGTGGGGTTGTGTGTATGTGCGTGTGTGTGAGTTTGTGGGGTTGTGTGTATGTGCGTGTGTGTGAGTTTGTGGGGTTGTGTGAATGTGCGTGTGTGTGTGGGGTTGTGTGTATGTGCGTGTGTGTGAGTGTGTGGGGTTGTGTGTATGTGCGTGTGTGTGTGTGAGTTTGTGGGGTTGTGTGTATGTGTGTGTGTGAGAGTTTGTGGGGTTGTGTGTATGTGCGTGTGTGAGTGTGTGGGGTTGTGTGTATGTGCGTGTGTGTGTGTGTGTGTGGGGTTGTGTGTATGTGCGTGTGTGTGTGTGAGTGTGTGGGGTTGTGTGTATGTGTGTGTGTGTGAGTGTGTGGGGTTGTGTGTATGTGCGTGTGTGTGTGTGAGTGTGTGGGGTTGTGTGTATGTGCGTGTGTGTGTGTGAGTGTGTGGGGTTGTGTGTATGTGCGTGTGTGAGTTTGTGGGGTTGTGTGTATGTGCGTGTGTGTGTGTGTGTGTGTGTGAGTTTGTGGGGTTGTGTGTATGTGCGTGTGTGAGTTTGTGGGGTTGTGTGTATGTGCGTGTGTGTGTGTGAGTGTGTGGGGTTGTGTGTATGTGCGTGTGTGTGTGTGAGTGTGTGGGGTTGTGTGTATGTGCGTGCGTGTGTGTGAGTGTGTGGGGTTGTGTGTATGTGCGTGTGTGTGTGTGAGTGTGTGGGGTTGTGTGTATGTGCGTGTGTGTGTGTGTGGGGTTGTGTATGTGCGTGTGTGTGTGTGAGTGTGTGGGGTTGTGTGTATGTGTGTGTGTGTGTGTGAGTGTGTGGGGTTGTGTGTATGTGCGTGTGTGTGTGTGTGAGTGTGTGGGGTTGTGTGTATGTGCGTGTGTGTGTGTGAGTGTGTGGGGTTGTGTGTATGTGCGTGTGTGTGTGTGAGTGTGTGGGGTTGTGTGTATGTGCGTGTGTGTGGGGTTGTGTGTATGTGCGTGTGTGTGGGGTTGTGTGTATGTGCGTGTGTGTGTGAGTTTGTGGGGTTGTGTGTATGTGCGTGTGTGAGTGTGTGGGGTTGTGTGTATGTGCGTGTGTGTGTGTGAGTTTGTGGGGTTGTGTGTATGTGCGTGTGTGTGTGAGTGTGTGGGGTTGTGTGTATGTGCGTGTGTGTGTGTGTGAGTGTGTGGGGTTGTGTGTATGTGCGTGTGTGTGTGTGAGTGTGTGGGGTTGTGTGTATGTGCGTGTGTGTGTGTGAGTGTGTGGGGTTGTGTGTATGTGTGTGTGTGTGAGTGTGTGGGGTTGTGTGTATGTGCGTGTGTGTGTGTGAGTTTGTGGGGTTGTGTGTATGTGCGTGTGTGTGAGTTTGTGGGGTTGTGTGAATGTGCGTGTGTGTGTGGGGTTGTGTGTATGTGCGTGTGTGTGTGTGTGAGTGTGTGGGGTTGTGTGTATGTGCGTGTGTGTGTGTGAGTGTGTGGGGTTGTGTGTATGTGCGTGTGTGTGTGTGTGAGTGTGTGGGGTTGTGTGTATGTGCGTGTGTGTGTGTGTGTGTGGGGTTGTGTGTATGTGCGTGTGTGTGTGTGAGTGTGTGGGGTTGTGTGTATGTGTGTGTGTGTGAGTGTGTGGGGTTGTGTGTATGTGCGTGTGTGTGTGTGAGTTTGTGGGGTTGTGTGTATGTGCGTGTGTGTGTGTGAGTGTGTGGGGTTGTGTGTATGTGCGTGTGTGTGTGTGAGTTTGTGGGGTTGTGTGTATGTGTGTGTGTGTGTGAGAGTTTGTGGGGTTGTGTGTATGTGCGTGTGTGAGTGTGTGGGGTTGTGTGTATGTGCGTGTGTGTGTGTGTGTGGGGTTGTGTGTATGTGCGTGTGTGTGTGTGAGTGTGTGGGGTTGTGTGTATGTGTGTGTGTGTGAGTGTGTGGGGTTGTGTGTATGTGCGTGTGTGTGTGTGAGTTTGTGGGGTTGTGTGTATGTGCGTGTGTGAGTTTGTGGGGTTGTGTGTATGTGCGTGTGTGTGTGTGTGTGTGAGTGTGTGGGGTTGTGTGTACGTGCGTGTGTGTGTGTGAGTGTGTGGGGTTGTGTGTATGTGCGTGTGTGTGTGTGAGTTTGTGGGGTTGTGTGTATGTGCGTGTGTGTGTGTGGGGTTGTGTGTATGTGCGTGTGTGTGTGTGTGAGTGTGTGGGGTTGTGTGTATGTGCGTGTGTGTGGGGTTGTGTGTATGTGCGTGTGTGTGTGTGAGTGTGTGGGGTTGTGTGTATGTGCGTGTGTGTGTGTGAGTTTGTGGGGTTGTGTGTATGTGCGTGTGTGTGGGGTTGTGTGTATGTGCGTGTGTGTGTGAGTTTGTGGGGTTGTGTGTATGTGTGTGTGTGAGTGTGTGGGGTTGTGTGTATGTGCGTGTGTGTGTGTGAGTTTGTGGGGTTGTGTGTATGTGCGTGTGTGTGTGTGAGTGTGTGGGGTTGTGTGTATGTGCGTGTGTGTGTGTGTGAGTGTGTGGGGTTGTGTGTATGTGCGTGTGTGTGTGTGAGTGTGTGGGGTTGTGTGTATGTGCGTGTGTGTGTGTGTGGGGTTGTGTGTATGTGCGTGTGTGTGTGTGAGTGTGTGGGGTTGTGTGTATGTGCGTGTGTGAGTGTGTGGGGTTGTGTGTATGTGCGTGTGTGTGTGTGAGTGTGTGGGGTTGTGTGTATGTGCGTGTGTGTGTGTGAGTGTGTGGGGTTGTGTGTATGTGCGTGTGTGTGTGAGTTTGTGGGGGTGTGTGTATGTGCGTGTGTGTGTGTGAGTGTGTGGGGTTGTGTGTATGTGCGTGTGTGTGAGTTTGTGGGGTTGTGTGTATGTGCGTGTGTGTGTGTGAGTGTGTGGGGTTGTGTGTATGTGCGTGTGTGTGAGTGTGTGGGGTTGTGTGTATGTGCGTGTGTGTGTGTGAGTGTGTGGGGTTGTGTGTATGTGCGTGTGTGTGAGTTTGTGGGGTTGTGTGTATGTGCGTGTGTGAGTGTGTGGGGTTGTGTGTATGTGCGTGTGTGTGTGTGAGTGTGTGGGGTTGTGTGTATGTGCGTGTGTGTGTGTGAGTGTGTGGGGTTGTGTGTATGTGCGTGTGTGTGAGTTTGTGGGGTTGTGTGTATGTGCGTGTGTGTGAGTTTGTGGGGTTGTGTGTATGTGCGTGTGTGTGTGTGAGTGTGTGGGGTTGTGTGTATGTGCGTGTGTGTGAGTTTGTGGGGTTGTGTGTATGTGCGTGTGTGTGTGTGAGTGTGTGGGGTTGTGTGTATGTGCGTGTGTGTGAGTTTGTGGGGTTGTGTGTATGTGCGTGTGTGTGAGTTTGTGGGGTTGTGTGTATGTGCGTGTGTGTGTGTGAGTGTGTGGGGTTGTGTGTATGTGCGTGTGTGTGAGTTTGTGGGGTTGTGTGTATGTGCGTGTGTGTGTGTGAGTGTGTGGGGTTGTGTGTATGTGCGTGTGTGTGAGTTTGTGGGGTTGTGTGTATGTGCGTGTGTGTGTGTGAGTGTGTGGGGTTGTGTGTATGTGCGTGTGTGTGAGTTTGTGGGGTTGTGTGTATGTGCGTGTGTGTGTGTGAGTGTGTGGGGTTGTGTGTATGTGCGTGTGTGTGAGTTTGTGGGGTTGTGTGTATGTGCGTGTGTGTGAGTTTGTGGGGTTGTGTGTATGTGCGTGTGTGTGTGTGAGTGTGTGGGGTTGTGTGTATGTGCGTGTGTGTGAGTTTGTGGGGTTGTGTGTATGTGCATGTGTGTGTGTGAGTGTGTGGGGTTGTGTGTATGTGCGTGTGTGTGAGTTTGTGGGGTTGTGTGTATGTGCGTGTGTGTGAGTTTGTGGGGTTGTGTGTATGTGCGTGTGTGTGTGTGAGTTTGTGGGGTTGTGGTTATTTATAAAGCAGACCTGTGTTTATCCATTGCGTCCCCTGAGATCATCAATTATCATGGAATTTAGAAAGCAACAGCAGAACACACACACACACACAAACACACACACAAACACACACGCACACACACAAACACACACACACACACAAACACACACACACACAAAGCGGGTAAAAATAGCTTCTCTGAATCTGGCACACTGACATTGAGCATAAACAGTCACACACACACAATATCCACTGCAGAAACAGTAGAATATGAATATAGGTTCAATACAAAACTGTGTGACAGTATAACCCCCCCACCCCCCCACAGCTCCACATCCACCCTCACAGCTCCACTCAATCCACATCCACCCTCACAGCTCCAATCCACATCCACCCTCACAGCTCCACTCAATCCACATCCACCCTCACAGCTCCAATCCACATCCACCCTCACAGCTCCACTCAATCCACATCCACCCTCACAGCTCCAATCCACATCCACCCTCACAGCTCCACTCAATCCACATCCACCCTCACAGCTCCACTCAGTCCACATCCACCCTCACAGCTCCAATCCACATCCACCCTCACAGCTCCAATCCACATCCACCCTCACAGCTCCACTCAGTCCACATCCACCCTCACAGCTCCACTCAGTCCACATCCACCCTCACAGCTCCAATCCACATCCACCCTCACAGCTCCACTCAGTCCACATCCACCCTCACAGCTCCACTCAGTCCACATCCACCCTCACAGCTCCACTCAGTCCACATCCACTCTTACAGCTCCACTCAATCCACATCCACCCTCACAGCTCCACTCAGTCCACATCCACCCTTACAGCTCCACTCAATCCACATCCACCCTTACAGCTCCACTCAATCCACATCCACCCTTACAGCTCCACTCAATCCACATCCACCCTTACAGCTCCACTCAGTCCACATCCACCCTCACAGCTCCACTCAATCCACATCCACCCTTACAGCTCCACTCAGTCCACATCCACCCTCACAGCTCCACTCAGTCCACATCCACCCTCACAGCTCCACTCAGTCCACATCCACCCTCACAGCTCCACTCAGTCCACATCCACCCTCACAGCTCCAATCCACATCCACCCTCACAGCTCCACTCAGTCCACATCCACCCTCACAGCTCCACTCAGTCCACATCCACCCTCACAGCTCCACTCAGTCCACATCCACTCTTACAGCTCCACTCAATCCACATCCACCCTCACAGCTCCACTCAGTCCACATCCACCCTTACAGCTCCACTCAATCCACATCCACCCTTACAGCTCCACTCAATCCACATCCACCCTTACAGCTCCACTCAATCCACATCCACCCTCACAGCTCCACTCAGTCCACATCCACTCTTACAGCTCCAATCCACATCCACCCTCACAGCTCCACTCAGTCCACATCCACCCTCACAGCTCCACTCAGTCCACATCCACCCTCACAGCTCCAATCCACATCCACCCTCACAGCTCCACTCAGTCCACATCCACCCTTACAGCTCCACTCAATCCACATCCACCCTTACAGCTCCAATCCACATCCACCCTTACAGCTCCACTCAGTCCACATCCACCCTCACAGCTCCACTCAGTCCACATCCACCCTCACAGCTCCACTCAGTCCCTCAGGTCCATTTAAAATGTGTTTTTCTCCACATCAGATCGACACACTGACATTTCTCTGACCTGGAACTCGTTTTATACAGGACATTAGTACAGTTCCACACAGCAGGACGTGTGTGTGTGTGTGTGTGTGTGTGTTGTATCAGGTCACTAGTTCAAGACTACAGAGAGAAAAACATCATACATGTGTTTAGTGCTCAGGGCTACAGGAACATGTCCAGTCTCAGGCTTTGAAGTCTCGCTCAGTCATTTACAGTGTACAGTGCGTTTCAGTCACACACACAGGAAGTGAGGCCACACTGAGATCAACACCAGACTCTGTGTGTGTGTGTGTGTGTGAGAGAGAACACTAAAATGACTAGCATATATAATATCTAAAAAGTTTTAATTAGTTGATAATTAAGACCACAACATGGCAGACTGATAAAGTACCTTGCTGTTGCTAATAGCTGTTGGTTAGCATTAGCATGTTCACAGTGATTCAGATTCAGTAGCTAAAGTTGTGTCAGAATTTAGGTGAGAAAAGTTCCTTGTATTTAGTCAGATTGCATTTAAGTTTCACATTCAGATTATTAAAATCACCTGCCTGGAGTTCAGCAGGTTTCCGGATGTTTTTTGAGGGAAAGCATCTGAGACAATAGAGTCTCGCTCAAACACACACGCACGCACACACACACACACACACACACACACACACACCGTTAAGCCTGAA
>NC_080713.1:32431198-32436198 GCF_019097595.1 Hemibagrus wyckioides
GGGATGAGTGTTTATAGCTGATAGAGAGAGAGAATAAAGAGAGACTGCTGAGGGGAGGAGTGTTTATAGCTGATAGAGAGAGAGAATAAAGAGAGACTGCTGAGGGGATGAGTGTTTATAGCTGATAGAGAGAGAGAATAAAGAGAGACTGCTGAGGGGACGAGTCTTTATAGCTGAAGAGAGAGAGAATAAAGAGAGACTGCTGAGGGGATGAGTGTTTATAGCTGATAAAGAGAGAGAGAGAATAAAGAGAGACTGCTGAGGGGAGGAGTGTTTATAGCTGAAGAGAGAGAGAATAAAGAGAGACTGCTGAGGGGATGAGTGTTTATAGCTGAAGAGAGAGAGAATAAAGAGAGACTGCTGAGGGGATGAGTGTTTATAGCTAAAAGAGAGAGAGAATAAAGAGAGACTGCTGAGGGGATGAGTGTTTATAGCTGATAGACAGAGAGAGGATAAGGAGAGACTGCTAAGGGGACGAGTGTTTATAGCTGATAGAGAGAGAGACTGCTGAGGGGATGAGTGTGTATAGCTGATAGAGAGAGAGAGAATAAAGAGAGACTGCTGAGGGGATGAGTGTTTATAGCTGATAGAGAGAGAGAGAATAAAGAGAGACTGCTGAGGGGATGAGTGTTTATAGCTGATAGAGAGAGAGAAAGAATAAAGAGAGACTGCTGAGGGGACGAGTGTTTATAGCTGATTGAGAGAGAGACTGCTGAGGGGATGAGTGTTTACAGCTGATAGAGAGAGAGAGAGAATGAAGAGAGACTACTGAGGGGATGAGTGTTTATAGTTGATAGAGAGAGAGAGAATAAAGAGAAACTGCTGAGGGGATGAGTGTTTATAGCTATAGAGAGAAAGAATAAAGAGAGACTGCTGAGGGGATGAGTGTTTATAGCTGATAGACAGAGAGAGGATAAGGAGAGACTGCTAAGGGGACGAGTGTTTATAGCTGATAGAGAGAGAGACTGCTGAGGGGATGAGTGGGTATAGCTGATAGAGAGAGAGAATAAAGAGAGACTGCTGAGGGGATGAGTGTTTATAGCTGATAGAGAGAGAAAGAATAAAGAGAGACTGCTGAGGGGATGAGTGTTTATAGCTGATTGAGAGAGAGAGACTGCTGAGGGGATGAGTGTTTATAGCTGATAGAGAGAGAGAGAATAAAGAGAGACTGCTGAGGGGATGAGTGTTTATAGCTGATAGAGAGAGAGAAAGAATAAAGAGAGACTGCTGAGGGGACGAGTGTTTATAGCTGATTGAGAGAGAGACTGCTGAGGGGATGAGTGTTTACAGCTGATAGAGAGAGAGAGAGAGAGAGAGAGAGAGAGAGAGAGAGAGAGAGAGAGAGAGAGAGAGAGAGAATGAAGAGAGACTGCTGAGGGGATGAGTGTTTATAGTTGATAGAGAGAGAGAGAATAAAGAGAGACTGCTGAGGGGATGAGTGTTTATAGCTGATAGAGAGAGAGAATGAAGAGAGACTGCTGAGGGGATGAGTGTTTATAGCTGATAGACAGAGAGAGGATAAAGAGAGACTGTTAAGCAGATGACTGTTTATGGCTGAAGAGAGAGAGAATAAAGAGAGACTGCTGGGGGGATGAGTGTTTATAGCTGAAGAGAGAGAGAATAAAGAGAGACTGCTGAGGGAATGAGTGTTTATAGCTGATAGAGAGAGAATAAAGAGAGACTGCTGAGGGGACGAGTGTTTATAGCTGATAGAGAGAGAGAGGATAAGGAGAGACTGCTAAGGGGACGAGTGTTTATAGCTGATAGAGAGAGAGACTGCTGAGGGGATGAGTGTTTATAGCTGTAGAGAGAGAGAATAAAGAGAGACTGCTGAGGGGATGAGTGTTTATAGCTGATAGAGAGAGAGAATAAAGAGAGACTTCTGAAAGAATGAGTGTTTATAGCTGAAGAGAGAGAGAATAAAGAGAGAATCTGAGGGGATGAGTGTTAATAGCTGTAGAGAGAGAGACTAAAGAGAGACTGCTGAGGGGATGAGTATTTATAGCTGATAGAGAGAAAGAGAATAAAGAGAGACTGCTGAGGGGCCGAGTGTTTATAGCTGATAGAGAGAGAGAATAAAGAGAGACTGCTGAGGGGATGAGTGTATATAGCTGTAGAGAGAGAGAATAAAGACAGACTGCTGAGGGGATGAGTGTTTATAGCTGTAGAGAGAGAGAATAAAGAGAGACTGCTGAGGGGCTGAGTGTTTATAACTGATAGACAGAGAGAGGATAAGGAGAGACTGCTGAGGGGACAAGTGTTTATAGATGATAGAGAGAGAGACTGCTGAGGGGATGAGTGTTTATAGCTGATAGAGAGAGAGAGAATAAATAGAGACTGCTGAAGGGATGAGTGTTTATAGCTGATAGACAGAGAGAGAATAAAGAGAGACTGCTAAGGGGACGAGTGTTTATAGCTGATAGAGAGAGAGAGAATAAAGAGAGACTGCTGAGGGAATGAGTGTTTATAGCTGATAGAGAGAGAATAAAGAGAGACTGTTGAGGGGACGAGTGTTTATAGCTGATAGACAGAGAGAGGATAAGGAGAGACTGCTAAGGGGACGAGTGTTTATAGCTGATAGAGAGAGAGACTGCTGAGGGGATGAGTGTTTATAGCTGTAGAGAGAGAGAATAAAGAGAGACTGCTGAGGGGATGAGTGTTTATAGCTGATAGAGAGAGAGAATAAAGAGAGACTTCTGAAAGGATGAGTGTTTATAGCTGATAGAGAGAGAGAGAGAGAGAGAGAGAGAGAGAGAGAATAAAGAGAGAATGCTGAGGGGATGAGTGTATAGAGCTGATAGAGAGAGAGAGAGAGAGAGAGAGAATGAAGAGAGACTGCTGAGGGGATGAGTGTATATAGCTGTAGAGAGAGAGAATGAAGAGAGACTGCTGAGGGGACGAGTGTATATAGCTGTAGAGAGAGAGAATAAAGAGAGACTGCTGAGGGGATGAGTGTTTATAGCTGATAGAGAGAGAGAATAAAGAGAGACTTCTGAAAGGATGAGTGTTTATAGCTGATAGAGAGAGAGAGAGAGAATAAAGAGAGAATGCTGAGGGGATGAGTGTTAATAGCTGTAGAGAGAGAGAATAAAGAGAGACTGCTGAGGGGATGGGTGTTTACAGCTGATAGAGAGAGAGAGAATAAAGAGAGACTGCTGAGGGAATGAGTGTTTATAGCTGATAGAGAGAGAATAAAGAGAGACTGCTGAGGGGACGAGTGTTTATAGCTGATAGACAGAGAGAGGATAAGGAGAGACTGCTAAGGGGATGAGTGTTTATAGCTGATAGAGAGAGAGACTGCTGAGGGGATGAGTGTTTATAGCTGATAGAGAGAGAGAATAAAGAGAGACTGCTGAGGGGACGAGTCTTTATAGCTGAAGAGAGAGAGAATAAAGAGAGACTGCTGAGGGGATGAGTGTTTATAGCTAAAAGAGAGAGAGAATAAAGAGAGACTGCTGAGGGGATGAGTGTTTATAGCTGATAGACAGAGAGAGGATAAGGAGAGACTGCTAAGGGGACGAGTGTTTATAGCTGATAGAGAGAGAGACTGCTGAGGGGATGAGTGTGTATAGCTGATAGAGAGAGAGAGAATAAAGAGAGACTGCTGAGGGGATGAGTGTTTATAGCTGATAGAGAGAGAGAGAATAAAGAGAGACTGCTGAGGGGATGAGTGTTTATAGCTGATAGAGAGAGAGAAAGAATAAAGAGAGACTGCTGAGGGGACGAGTGTTTATAGCTGATTGAGAGAGAGACTGCTGAGGGGATGAGTGTTTACAGCTGATAGAGAGAGAGAGAGAATGAAGAGAGACTACTGAGGGGATGAGTGTTTATAGTTGATAGAGAGAGAGAGAATAAAGAGAAACTGCTGAGGGGATGAGTGTTTATAGCTATAGAGAGAAAGAATAAAGAGAGACTGCTGAGGGGATGAGTGTTTATAGCTGATAGACAGAGAGAGGATAAGGAGAGACTGCTAAGGGGACGAGTGTTTATAGCTGATAGAGAGAGAGACTGCTGAGGGGATGAGTGGGTATAGCTGATAGAGAGAGAGAATAAAGAGAGACTGCTGAGGGGATGAGTGTTTATAGCTGATAGAGAGAGAAAGAATAAAGAGAGACTGCTGAGGGGATGAGTGTTTATAGCTGATTGAGAGAGAGAGACTGCTGAGGGGATGAGTGTTTATAGCTGATAGAGAGAGAGAGAATAAAGAGAGACTGCTGAGGGGATGAGTGTTTATAGCTGATAGAGAGAGAGAAAGAATAAAGAGAGACTGCTGAGGGGACGAGTGTTTATAGCTGATTGAGAGAGAGACTGCTGAGGGGATGAGTGTTTACAGCTGATAGAGAGAGAGAGAATAAAGAGAGACTGCTGAGGGGATGAGTGTTTATAGCTGATAGACAGAGAGAGAATAAAGAGAGACAGTTGAGGAGATATGTGTTTATAGCTGAAGAGAGAGAGAATAAAGAGAGACTGCTGAGGGGATGATTGTTTATAGCTGTAGAGAGAGAGAGAATAAAGAGAGACTGCTGAGGGGATGAGTGTGCATAGCTGATAGATAGAGAGAATAAAGAGAGACTGCTGAGGGGATGAGTGATAGTTTGTAAGTTGCTGTGGTGTAAGAGGAATAAATCGCGTCCAGTTAGAGGAATAAAAGTCTGTCTGTTCCTCAGGAGAAGTTGAGCTCTGGTTATCGCCACACTGTGGTGACGTTTGGTATTACAGCCTGTTTAACTCTGTATCTCACCTGGACCTGTGCAGTTCTTTGTGTTTCATCTCTGTCTCTCAGAGTGAAGAACAAATTCAAATGGAATAATTCAACATCAATAAATATGCGTAAACATTTGATTAGAGTGTAAATTGATTAATTGGTTTGTTATGGCTGCTGTCTGACTCGACCAGGACGCTCTTTTTAATCTCAGTCTGCTTTTCCTGGTAAAATATAGGTCCAAAAAATTACATATATAATATATAAAAATAAATAATGAATAAATAAGAAATTAAAA
>NC_080713.1:32441198-32456198 GCF_019097595.1 Hemibagrus wyckioides
AGGTCTGATTTTTTTACAGGTTTGATTATTTTACAGGTCTGATTATTTTCTGTGTCTGATTATTTCCGTGTCTGATTATTTTCTGTGTCTGATTATTTCCATGTCTGATCATTTTACAGGTCTGATTATTTTCTGTGTCTGATTATTTCCGTGTCTGATTATTTCCATGTCTGATCATTTTACAGGTCTGATTATTTTCTGTGTCTGATTATTTCCGTGTCTGATTATTTCCATGTCTGATCATTTTACAGGTCTGATTATTTTCTGTGTCTGATTATTTCCATGTCTGATTATTTCTGTGGCTGATTATTTCACAGGTCTGATTTTTTTACAGGTTTGATTATTTTCCATGTCTGATTATTTCCATGTCTGATTATTTCTGTGGCTGATTATTTTACAGGTCTGATTATTTCCGTGGGTTCAGTTGCTCAGCACTAGTCTCCAAAACACTGAAGACAGTGTTTCAGTTCAGGATCAGTTCAAGTTCACATCAGGGGTACAGGATAAGATTAGGATCAGTTCAGGATAAGATTAGGATCAGTTCAGGATCAGTTCAGGATCAGATCAGGATCAGATCAGGATCAGATCAGGATCAGATCAGGATCAGTTCAGGATCAGATCAGGATCAGATCAGGATCAGATCAGGATCAGATTAGGATTAGATCAGGATCAGATCAGGATCAGATCAGGATCAGATCAGGATCAGATCAGGATCAGATTAGGATTAGATCAGGATCAGTTCAGGATCAGATCAGGATCAGATCACTGCTGCTCATGCTCCAGGCAGTACATGGAGAAGCTCTGTACAATAGATCAGCCTCTCTATTTCTTTACTACAAATATTATTATAGATGTTTATCATTTCTTTTTACTGAACAAAACCTTTTTATATTTAAAACAAAAATGAAATGTTACAGAAAATGTTTGAGTGTCAGTAAAGAAAGTAATGGATCTACACAAGAAAGACTTTAGAGACAATAAACCGTAATAAAGGCTGCTGGATTTTACTGCAACACACACACACACACACACACACACACACAGTCAACAGATTTTACACAGTAAGATGACAGAGACACTGCAATGATGTGTAGTTGTGTAGTGTGGGGTTAGTGGAGATTTGATGGAGCTAATCACAGAATTTTCTGCTTTCTTCTGAACAGAAGGAGTACAGCGATAGCTGCAGATTTAAGGAGGTGTTCCTGGAGAACTTCTACACAGCCTACATGTCAGAGAAGTGGAGTAAAAATGGGAAGGAGATCTTCATCTCCATCTCACAGAAGGGCCGGCCACTGAGGGGCAAAAAGACTCGCAAAGAGAGCATCGCCTCACACTTCATCCCCCGCACCTGCAAGGAGGATGACAGGACAATGGCCTGAACACACACACACACACACACACACACACACACACACACACACTGAAAGAATATCCATTTAAAATCCACATCATTGATGTGTGTGTGCTGTTCCATCCAGTCAGAAATGGAAAATGTTCTTCCTTTTAAACACAGACTCTAAACACCATAAGACTTTCAATAAACAAGAGGAAGTGTGTGTGTGTGTGTGTGTGTGTATGAGGATGTGTGTGTATGAGTGTGTGTACAAGGGATTGTGTGTGTGTGTGTATGACGGTGTGTGTATGAGGGTGTGTGTGTATGTGTATGATTGTGTGTGTGTATGTGTGTGTTTGTGTATGATTGTGTGTGTGTACGTGTGTTTGTGTATGAGTGTGTTTGTGTGAATGTGTGTGTTTGTGTATGAGTGTGTGTGTGTGTTTGTGTATGAGTGTGTGTGTGTGTATGTGTGTGTTTGTGTATGAGTGTGTGTGTGTGTATGTGTGTGTTTGTGTATGAGTGTGTGTGTGTGTATGTGTGTGTTTGTGTATGAGGGTGTGTGTGTGTATGTGTGTGTTTGTGTATGATTGTGAACAGACTTCAGATTCTACTGTATTCTGATAAATTGTAAAGTTTTAATGTAAGTTATCATTTATAATGAATAATACTGACTTCAGACCTTCAGTGTGTGTCCTTCTGCTCCCGAGCTCCTGCCCCTGAGCTCCTCCCCCCGAGCTCCTTCTCCTGTGTTCCTTCTCCCGAGCTCCTGCCCCTAAGCTCCTGCCCCCAATCTCCTGCCCCCAAGCTCCAGCTCCCAAGCTCCTGCCCCTGAGCTCCTTCTCCCGAGCTCCTTCTCCCGAGCTCCTGCCCCCAATCTCCTGCCCCCAATCTCCTGCCCCTAAGCTCCAGCTCCCAAGCTCCTGCCCCTGAGCTCCTTCTCCCGAGCTCCTGCCCCTGAGCTCCTGCCCCCAATCTCCTGCCCCCAAGCTCCAGCTCCCGAGCTCCTGCCCCTGAGCTCCTTCTCCCGAGCTCCTTCTCCCGAGCTCCTGCCCCTGAGCTCCTTCTCCCGAGCTCCTTCTCCCGAGCTCCTGCCCCTGAGCTCCTTCTCCCGAGCTCCTTCTCCCGAGCTCCTTCTCACGAGCTCCTTCTCCTGAGCTCCTGCCCCCGAGCTCCTGCCCCCGAGCTCCTTCTCCCGAGCTCCTGCCCCCGAGCTCCTGCACCCAAGCTCCTTCTCCCGAGCTCCAGCTCCCGAGCTCCTGTCCTCAAGCTCCTTCTCCTGAGCTCCTGCCCCTGAGCTCCTTCTCCCGAGCTCCTGCCCCTGAGCTCCTTCTCCCGAGCTCCTTCTCCCGAGCTCCTGCCCCTGAGCTCCTGCCCCCAAGCTCCTTCTCCCGAGCTCCAGCTCCCGAGCTCCTTCTCTTGAGCTCCTGCCCCCAAGCTCCTTCTCCCGAGCTCCAGCTCCCGAGCTCCAGCTCCCGAGCTCCTTCTCTTGAGCTCCTGCACCCTAGCTCCTTCTCCTGAGCTCCTTCTCCCGAGCTCCTTCTCCTGAGCTCTTCTCATTAGAAGACTTTATTAAACACTGGGGTTTGGGACACAGCCGAGCGCCAGTTATATAACACTGTTACATAAAGCCGCAGTCGTAAATATTATGACCATTGGATCAGGAGAGTAAACAGTGGAGTCTCACCGCGGCGCAGGTCGTGTTCAGTGGGATGGTGTGCTGCTTCGTTCATGTGTGTGTAATAAAGCTAACAGACCACATACACACACACACACGCACACTACATGAACACGTCTGTCTTTACAACTCTGTGGCTTTGTCTGTGTTTCATGAAGCTTCTTTAATTAGTCACATTCTGTTCCTGTTTTATTAAAAGCACGCAATGCTGAAGATGCTAACAGTCTTGACTTTACTGTGGTGTGTTTATTTCCATCAGCAGTGTGTGTGTGGAGTGGCTCCGCCTACTTTAAATCTCCTGTGTTTGTGTAGAGATTGTTATTTATGGTGTTTTTATATTCTGAATAAATAACCTGAGAGATGATAAACAGAGGGATGGTCAGAGAAGACGTGTGGAATAAACTAACTGATGTACATGTGGGTGAAGAGACACATGGATGGACTGATGGACAGATGTATTAATATGGAGATATATCTCCTGAATGCTAATCTTCACATTTCACCACCGGAACACGCTGCTACAACTTTTCACGCAAAAACATCTTTATTCCCCTCAATAAAAACAGCAGCCAAGCCAATAAGCAGATGGATCTGGAATGACTGACAGCTGTGTAGGTGTTTTAAACTCTCTGATGTTAACTGCCACACCCACTGGAAACCCAACCCCTTTCTCACCTTCTCACATTAGTACTGTCTGGGTTTTTTTGATTAAAGATGAGCTGACGAGGTGTCCTCGCTCTCTGTCGCAGTAAATAGAGAATGTTTTGTGTTTATTAAAGTGAAATAAACTCCATCAGTTCCACTGAGCTGAAATCAGCTTCATTAGTGACGACGCCAACAGCATTCAGGCTGAAAGAGAAAGAAGGCTGAAAATCTGACAGAATAAAGAGCAAATAATCCGACAATGAAGTCTTGGGTTTTAAAAACAATTTAAATGATAATAATGATTAGAAAGTGAGAGCTGACAATTCTGTTACTATAGAAACTTCAGTGTGTGTGTGTGTGTAGAGTTGTGTATGTGTGTGTAGAGTTGTGTGTGTGTATGTAGAGTTGTGTGTGTGTGTAGAGTTGTGTGTGTGTATGTAGAGTTGTGTGTGTGTGTGTGTAGAGTTGTGTGTGTGTGTGTAGAGTTGTGTGTGTGTGTGTGTATGTAGAGTTGTGTATGTGTGTGTGTGTGTAGAGTTGTGTGTGTGTATGTAGAGTTGTGTGTGTGTATGTATGTGTGTGTAGATGGAGTGTTACACTTGGTGTAAAAAGCTATCAGTTGTGTGTTGTATTATTGAGTGGACACTCTAGTGAGGTTTTCAAGCAGACTTTATTCCTCAGTTCTGACCATAAGCTCAGTGTCCTGCAGCAGAGAGGAATAGAGTGAGTGTAGAACTCTGCTGTTCAACATGAACCCCACATCACATGATGCTCCAGTCAGTTCACACTGCAGAACCGGTCAGATCACATGAAAGTCAAAGTCAAAGAAGCTTTATTGTCACTTCAACCATACAGTATATATCAGATGCAGTACACAATGAAGTGAAACAACGTTCCTCCTGGACCAGAGGTGCTACACAGAACACAGACAAAGTATAGAGACGCAGACAAACATAGAGATATAACACAGAGATAAAACTAAACTATACTTAAGGTGCAATCTTTAGTAAAAACTAAACATACAGCAGAAGTGTACAGGATGATGAGACAGGACAGTGCAGATAAACATGTAGACCGACTCTGTGTAAAAGAACACAGAGGGGGGTGTGGGGGGTGTAAGAGTGTGTGTGAGGGGTGTGTAGGGTGTGTAAGAGTGTGTGTGAGGGGTGTGTGGGGTGTGTCAGAGTGTGTGTGAGGGGTGTGTAAGAGTGTGTGTGAGGGGTGTGTGGGGTGTGTAAGAGTGTGTGTGAGGGGTGTGCGGAGTGTGTAAGAGTGTGTTTGGGGGTGTGTGAGGGGTGTGTGTGAGTGTGTAAGAGTGTGTGTGAGGGGTGTGTGAGGGGTGTGTGTGAGTGTGTAAGAGTGTGTGTGAGGGGTGTGTGGGGTGTGTAAGAGTGTGTGTGAGGGGTGTGTGGGGTGGGTAAGAGTGTGTGTGAGAGGTGTGTAAGAGTGTGTGTGAGGGGTGTGTAAGAGTGTGTGTGAGGGGTGTGTGGGGTGTGTAAGAGTGTGTGTGAGGGATGTGTGGGGTGTGTAAGATTGTGTGTGAGGGGTGTGTAAGAGTGTGTGTGAGGGGTGTGTGGAGTGTGTAAGAGTGTGTTTGAAGGGTGTGTAAGAGTGTGTGTGAGGGGTGTCTGAGAGTGTGTGTGAGGGGTGTGTGGGGTGTGTAAGAGTATGTGTGAGGTGTGAAAGAGTGTGTGTGAGGGGTGTGTGCGGTGTGTAAGAGTGTGTGTGATGGGTATGTGAGGGGTGTGTATGAGTGTGTAAGAGTGTGTGTGAGGGGTGTGTGGGGTGTGTAAGAGTGTGTGTGAGGGGTGTGTGCGGTGTGTAAGAGTGTGTGTGAGGGGTGTGTGAGGGGTGTGTATGAGTGTGTAAGAGTGTGTGTGAGGGGTGTGTAAGAGTGTGTGTGAGGTGTGTAAGAGTGTGTGTGAGGGGTGTGTAAGAGTATGTGTGTGAGGGGTGTGTGAGGGGTGTGTAAGAGTGTGTGTGTAGGGTGTGTAAGAGTGTGTGTGGGAGGTGTGTAAGAGTGTGTGTGAGGGGTGTGTAAGAGTGTGTGTGAGGGGTGTGTGAGGTGTGTAAGAGTGTGTGTGGGAGGTGTGTAAGAGTGTGTGTGTGAGGTGTGTAAGAGTGTGTGTGTAGGGTGTGTAAGAGTGTGTGTGAGGGGTGTGTAAGAGTGTGTGTGTAGGGTGTGTAAGAGTGTGTGTGGGAGGTGTGTAAGAGTGTGTGTGAGGGGTGTGTAGGGTGTGTAAGAGTGTGTTTGAGGGGTGTGAGGGGTGTGTAAGAGTGTGGGAGGAGTGTGTGGGGTGTGTAAGAGTGTGTGTGAGGGGTGTGAGGAGTGTGTGTGAGGGGTGTGTGGGGTGTGTAAGAGTGTGTGTGAGGGGTGTGTAAGAGTGTGTGTGAGGGGTGTGTGGGGTGTGTAAGAGTGTGTGTGAGGGGTGTGTAAGAGTGTGTGTATAGAGTGTGTGTATAGAGTGTGTATAGAGTGTGTGTAAGGGCTGTGTGGGGTGTGTAAGAGTGTGTGTGAGGGGTGTGTGGGGTGTGTACGAGTGTGTGAGGGGTGTGTGGGGTGTGTAAGAGTGTGTGTGAGGGGTGGGGGGGTGTAAGAGTGTGTGTGAGGGGTGTGGGGTGTGTGTGAGGTGTGTGTGAGGGTGTGTGAGGGGTGTGTATGACTGTGTAAGAGTGTGTGTGTGGGGTGTGTAAGAGTGTGTGTGAGGGGTGTGTGGGGTGTGTAAGATTGTGAGTGAGGGGTGTGTCGGGTGTGTAAGAGTGTGTGTAAGGGCTGTGTGGGGTGTGTAAGAGTGTGTGTGAGGGGTGTGTGGAGTGTGTAAGAGTGTGTTTGAGGGGTGTGAGGGGTGTGTAAGAGTGTGTGTAAGGGCTGTGTGGGGTGTGTAAGAGTGTGTGTGAGGGGTGTGTGGGGTGTGTAAGAGTGTGTGTAAGGGCTGTGTGGGGTGTGTAAGAGTGTGTGTGAGGGGTGTGTGGGGTGTGTAAGAGTTTGTGTGTGAGGGGTGTGTAAGAGTGTGTGTGAGGGGTGTGTGTGGTGTGTAAGAGTGTGTGTGAGGGGTGTGTGGGGTGTGTAAGAGTGTGTGTGAGGGGTGTGTGCGGTGTGTAAGAGTGTGTGTGAGGGGTGTGTGAGGGGTGTGTATGAGTGTGTAAGAGTGTGTGTGAGGGGTGTGTAAGAGTGTGTGTGAGGTGTGTAAGAGTGTGTGTGAGGGGTGTGTAAGAGTATGTGTGTGAGGGGTGTGTGAGGGGTGTGTAAGAGTGTGTGTGAGGGGTGTGTAAGAGTGTGTGTGAGGGGTGTGTGCGGTGTGTAAGAGTGTGTGTGAGGGGTGTGTGGGGTGTGTAAGAGTGTGTGTGAGGGGTGTGTGGGGTGTGTAAGAGTGTGTGTGAGGTGTGAAAGAGTGTGTGAGGGGTGTGTGTGAGGTGTGAAAGAGTGTGTGTGAGGGGTGTGTAAGAGTGTGTGTGTGAGGTGTGTAAGAGTGTGTGTGAGGGGTGTGTAAGAGTGTGTGTGAGGGGTGTGTAAGATTGTGTGTGAGGGGTGTGTAAGAGTGTGAGTGAGGGGTGTGTGGGGTGTGTAAGAGTGTGTGTGAGGGGTGTGTGGGGTGTGTAAGAGTGTGTTTGAGGGGTGTGAGGGGTGTGTAAGAGTGTGTGAGGAGTGTGTGGGGTGTGTAAGAGTGTGTGTGAGGGGTGTGAGGAGTGTGTGTGAGGGGTGTGTAAGAGTGTGTGTGAGGGGTGTGTAAGAGTGTGTGTGAGGGGTGTGTGGGGTGTGTAAGAGTGTGTGTGAGGGGTGTGTAAGAGTGTGTGTGAGGGGTGTGTAAGAGTGTGTAAGAGTGTGTGTAAGGGCTGTGTGGGGTGTGTAAGAGTGTGTGTGAGGGGTGTGTGGGGTGTGTACGAGTGTGTGAGGGGTGTGTGGGGTGTGTAAGAGTGTGTGTGAGGGGTGGGGGGGTGTAAGAGTGTGTGTGAGGGGTGTGGGGTGTGTGTGAGGGTGTGTGAGGGGTGTGTATGACTGTGTAAGAGTGTGTGTGTGGGGTGTGTAAGAGTGTGTGTGAGGGGTGTGTGGGGTGTGTAAGATTGTGAGTGAGGGGTGTGTCGGGTGTGTAAGAGTGTGTGTAAGGGCTGTGTGGGGTGTGTAAGAGTGTGTGTGAGGGGTGTGTGGAGTGTGTAAGAGTGTGTTTGAGGGGTGTGAGGGGTGTGTAAGAGTGTGTGTAAGGGCTGTGTGGGGTGTGTAAGAGTGTGTGTGAGGGGTGTGTGGGGTGTGTAAGAGTGTGTGTAAGGGCTGTGTGGGGTGTGTAAGAGTGTGTGTGAGGGGTGTGTGGGGTGTGTAAGAGTTTGTGTGTGAGGGGTGGGTAAGAGTGTGTGTGAGGGGTGGGTGGGGTGTGTAAGAGTGTGTGTGGGGGTGTGTGGGGTGTGTAAGGGTGTGTGTGAGGGTGTGTGGGGTGTGTAAGAGTGTGTGTGAGGGTGTGTGGGGTGTGTAAGAGTGTGTGAGGGGTGTGTGGGGTGTGTAAGAGTGTGTGTGAGGGGGTGTGGTGGTGTGTAAGAGTGTGTGTGAGGGGCGTGGGGTGTGTAAGAGTGTGTGTGAGGGGTGTGTGGGGTGTGTAAGAGTGTGTGTGAGGGGTGTGTGGGGTGTGTAAGAGTGTGTGTGAGGGGTGTGTGGGTGTGTAAGATGTGTGTGGTGTGTAAGAGTGTGTGTGAGGGGTGTGTGGGGTGTGCAAGAGTGTGTGAGGGGTGTGTGGGGTATGTAAGAGTGTGTGTGAGGGGTGTGTAAGAGTGTGTGTGAGGGGTGTGTGGGGTGTGTGTGAGGGTGTGTGGGGTGTGTAAGAGTGTGTGTGAGGGTGTGTGGGTGTGTAAGAGTGTGTGTGAGGGGTGTGTGGGGTGTGTAAGAGTGTGTGTGAGGGGTGTGTGGGGTGTGTAAGAGTGTGGTGTGAGGGGTGTGTGGGGGTGTGTAGAGTGTGTGTGAGGGGGTGTGTGGGGTGTGTAAGTGTGTGTGTGAGGGGTGTGTGGGGTGTGTAAGAGTGTGTGTGAGGGGTGTGTGGGGTGTGTTAGAGTGTGTGTGAGGGGTGTTGTGGGGTGGTGTAAGAGTGTGTGTGAGGGTGTGTGTGGGTATGTAAGAGTGTGTGTGAGGGGTGTGTGGTGTGTGTAAGGTGTGTGTGTGGGGTGTGTAGAGTGTGTAAGAGTGTGTGTGAGGGTGTGTGGGGTGTGTAAGAGTGTGTGTGGGGGTGTGAAAGTGAGTGTGTGTGAGGGTGTAAGGGTGTGTGTGAGGGGTGTGTAGTGTGTGTGAGGGGTGTGTAGAGTGTGTGTGGAGGGGTGTGTGGGGTGTGTAAGAGTGTGTGTGAGGGGTGTGTGGGTGTGTAAGAGTGTGTGTGAGGGTGTGTGGGGTGTGTAAGGGTGTGTGTGAGGGGTGTGTAAGAGTGTGTGTGGGGGTGTGTGAGGGGTGTGTAAGAGTGTGTGTGAGGGGTGTGTGGGGTGTGTAAGAGTGTGTGTGAGGGTGTGTGTGGGTGTGTAGGTGGTGTGTGGTGGGGTGTGTAAGAGTGTGTGTGAGGGTGTGTGTGGGGTGTGTAAGAGTGTGTGTGAGGGGTGTGTGGGGTGTGTAAGAGTGTGGTGTGAGGGGTGTGTGGTGTGTGGTGTGTGAGGGGTGTGTGGGTGTGTAGGTGTGTGAGGGTGTGTGGGGTGTGTAAGAGTGTGTGTGAGGGGTGTGTGGGGTGTGTAAGAGTGTGTGTGAGGGGTGTGTGGGGTGTGTAAGAGTGTGTGTGAGGGGTGTGTAAGGTGTGTGTGTGGGGTGGTGTGTGGGTGTGTGGTTTGTGAGGGGTGTGGGGTGGGGTGTGTTAGAGTGTGTGTGGGGGGTGTGTGTGGTGTGTAAGAGTGTGTGTGAGGGGTGTGTGGGGTGTGTAAGAGTGTGTGTGAGGGGTGTGTAGAGTGTGTGTGAGGGGTGTGTATGAGTGTGTGTGAGGGGTGTGTGGGGTGTGTAAGAGTGTGGTGTGAGGGGTGTGTGTGGTGTGTAAGAGTGTGTGTGAGGGGGTGTGTGAGGGGTGTGTAAGAGTGTGTGTGAGGGTGTGTGGGGTGTGTAAGAGTGTGTGTGAGGGGTGTGTGAGGGGTGTGTGGGGTGTGTAAGAGTGTGTGTGAGGGGTGTGTGGGGTGTGTGGGGTGTGTAAGAGTGTGTGTGTGGGGTGTGTAAGAGTGTGTGTGAGGGGTGTGTGGGGTGTGTAAGAGTGTGTGTGAGGGGTGTGTGGAGTGTGTAAGAGTGTTTGTGAGGGGTGTGTGGAGTGTGTAAGAGTGTGTTTGAGGGGTGTGTGGGGTGTGTAAGAGTGTGTGTGAGGGGTGTGTGGGGTGTGCAAGAGTGTGTGTGAGGGGTGTGTGGGGTATGTAAGAGTGTGTGTGAGGGGTGTGTAAGAGTGTGTGTGAGGGGTGTGTGGTGTGTAAGAGTGTGTGTGAGGGGTGTGTGGGGTGTGCAAGAGTGTGTGTGAGGGGTGTGTGGGGTATGTAAGAGTGTGTGTGAGACGTGTGTAAGAGTGTGTGTGAGGGGTGTGTGGTGTGTAAGAGTGTGTGTGAGGGGTGTGTGGGGTGTGCAAGAGTGTGTGTGAGGGGTGTGTGGGGTGTGTAAGAGTGTGTGTGAGGGGTGTGTGGGGTATGTAAGAGTGTGTGTGAGGGTGTTGTGGGGTGTGTAAGAGTGTGTGTGAGGGGTGTGTGGGGTGTGTAAGTGTGTGTGTGAGGGGTGTGTGGGGTATGTAAGAGTGTGTGTGAGGGGTGTGTGGGGTGTGTTAGAGTGTGTGTGAGGGGTGTGTGGGGTGTGTAAGAGTGTGTGTGAGGGGTGTGTGGGGTATGTAAGAGTGTGTGTGAGGGGTGTGTGGTGTGTGTAAGAGTGTGTGTGAGGGGTGTGTAAGAGTGTGTGTGGGGTGTGTGGGGTGTGTAAGAGTGTGTGTGAGGGGTGTGTAAGAGTGTGTGTGAGGGCTGTGTAAGAGTGTGTGTGAGGGGTGTGTAAGAGTGTGTGTGAGGGGTGTGTAAGAGTGTGTGTGGGGGGTGTGTGAGGTGTGTAAGAGGGTGTGTGAGTGAGTGTGTAAGAGTGTGTGTGAGGGGTGTGTGGGGTGTGTAAGAGTGTGTGTGAGGGGTGTGTAAGAGTGTGTGGTGAGGGGGTGTGTGAGGGGTGTGTAAGAGTGTGTGTGAGGGGTGTGTGGGGGTGTGTAAGAGTGTGTGTGAGGGGTGTGTGGGGGTGTGTAAGAGTGTGTGTGAGTGTGTGAGGGGTGTGTGGAGTGTGTAAGAGTGTGTGTGAGGGGTGTGTGGAGTGTGTAAGAGTGTGTTTGAGGGGTGTGTGGGGTGTGTAAGAGTGTGTGTGAGGGGTATGTGGGGTGTGTAAGAGTGTGTGTGAGGGGTGTGTGGGGTGTGTAAGAGTGTGTGTGAGGGGTGTGTAAGAGTGTGTGTGAGGGGTGTGTGTGGTGTGTAAGAGTGTGTGTGAGGGGTGTGTGGGGTGTGTAAGAGTGTGTGTGAGGGGTGTGTGTGGTGTGTAAGAGTGTGTGTGAGGGGTGTGTGGGGTGTGTAAGAGTGTGTGTGAGGGGTGTGTAAGAGTGTGTGTGAGGGGTGTGTATGAGTGTGTGTGAGGGGTGTGTGGGGTGTGTAAGAGTGTGTGTGAGGGGTGTGTGTGGTGTGTAAGAGTGTGTGTGAGGGGTGTGTGAGGGGTGTGTAAGAGTGTGTGTGAGGAGTGTGTGGGGTGTGTAAGAGTGTGTGTGAGGGGTGTGTAAGAGTGTGTGTGAGGGGTGTGTGGGGTGTGTAAGAGTGTGTGTGAGGGGTGTGTGAGGGGTGTGTGGGGTGTGTAAGAGTGTGTGTGAGGGGTGTGTAAGAGTGTGTGTGAGGGGTGTGTGGGGTGTGTAAGAGTGTGTGTGAGGGGTGTGTGGAGTGTGTAAGAGTGTTTGTGAGGGGTGTGTGGAGTGTGTAAGAGTGTGTTTGAGGGGTGTGTGGGGTGTGTAAGAGTGTGTGTGAGGGGTGTGTGGGGTGTGTAAGAGTGTGTGTGAGGGGTGTGTGAGGGTGTGAGGGGTGTGTAAGAGTGTGTATGAGGGGTGTGTAAGAGTGTGTGTGAGGGGTGTGTAAGAGTGTGTGTGAGGGGTGTGTGTGGTGTGTAAGAGTGTGTGTGAGGGGTGTGTGGGTTGTGTAAGAGTGTGTGTGAGGGGTGTGTAAGAGTGTGTGTGAGGGGTGTGTAAGAGTGTGTGTGAGGGGTGTGTGGGGTGTGTAAGAGTGTGTGTGAGGGGTGTGTGTGGTGTGTAAGAGTGTGTGTGAGGGGTGTGTGAGGGGGTGTGTAAGAGTGTGTGTGAGGGGTGTGTGGTGTGTGTAGGGGTGTGTGAGGGGTGTGTGGGGGTGTGTAAGAGTGTGTGTGAGGGGTGTGTGAGGGGGTGTGGTGAGGGGTGTGTGAGGGTGTGTAAGAGTAAGTGTGTGAGAGGGGTGTGTGGGGTGTGTAAGAGTGTGTGTGTGGGGGTGTGTGAGGGGTGTGTGAGGGGTGTGTGAGGGGTGTGTGGGGTGTGTAAGAGTGTGGTGTGAGGGGTGTGTGGGGTGTGTAAGAGTGTGTGTGAGGGGGTGTGTGAGGGGTGTGTGAGGGGTGTGTGTGGGGTGTGTAAGAGTGTGTGTGTGGTGTGTAAGAGTGTGTGGGGGACGTGTGTGGGGGGTGTAAGAGTGTGTGTGAGAGGTGTCTGGCATGTGTAAGAGTGTGTGTGTGGGGTGTGTGTGGTGTGTAAGAGTGTGTGTGAGGGGTGTGTGAGGGGTGTGTGAGGGGTGTGTAAGAGTGTGTGTGAGGGGTGTGTGGGGTGTGTAAGAGTGTGTGTGTGGGGTGTGTGAGGTGTGTAAGAGTGTGTGTGAGGGGTGTGTGAGGGGTGTGTGAGTGGTGTGTGTCTGTCCTCACTATCCCCTGAAGGGTCTTGTGATCTGAGACGGTCCAGTTCCCAAACCAGGCAGTGATGCAGCTGCTCAGGACGCTCTCCATGGTCCCTCTGTAGAACACAGTCAGGATGGGGGGAGGGAGATGGGCTTTCCTCAGCCTCCTCAGGAAGTAGAGGTGCTGCTGGGCTTTCTTGGTGATGGAGCTGGTGTTGAGTGACCAGGTGAAGTTCTCCGCCAGATGGACACCAAGGAATTTGATGCTCTTGACGATCTCCACAGAGGATCCGTCGATGAACAGTGGAGAATGGTCACTCTGTGCTCTCCTGAAGTCAACAACCATCTCTTTAGTCTTGTCGACGTTCAGAGACAGGTTGTTGGCTCTACACCTCCTCTCTGTATGCTGACTCGTCATTCTTGCTGATGAGACCCATCACGGTCGTGTCATCGGAGAACTTGATGATGCTCCAGTCAGTTCACTGCAGAAACTCAGATCACATGATGTGTGTTTATAGCTGAAGAGAGAGAGAGAATAAAGAGAGACTGCTGAGCGGATGAGTGTTTATAGCTGAAGAGAGAGAGAGAATAAAGAGAGACTGCTGAGGGGATGAGTGTTTATCGCTGAAGAGAGAGAGAGAATAAAGAGAGACTGCTGAGGGGATGAGTGTTTATCACTGAAGAGAGAGAGAGAATAAAGAGAGACTGCTGAGGGGATGAGTGTTTATCGCTGAAGAGAGAGAGAGAATAAAGAGAGACTGCTGAGGGGATGAGTGTTTATCGCTGAAGAGAGAGAGAGAATAAAGAGAGACTGCTGAGGGGATGAGTGTTTATCGCTGAAGAGAGAGAGAGAATAAAGAGAGACTGCTGAGGGGATGAGTGTTTATCGCTGAAGAGAGAGAGAGAATAAAGAGAGACTGCTGAGGGGATGAGTGTTTATAGCTGAAGAGAGAGAGAGAGAATAAAGAAAGATTGCTGAGGGGATGAGTGTTTATCGCTGAAGAGAGAGAGAGAATAAAGAGAGACTGCTGAGTGGATGAGTGTTTCTAGCTGATAGAGAGAGAGAGAGAATAAAGAGAGACTGCTGAGGGGATGAGTGTTTATCGCTGAAGAGAGAGAGAGAATAAAGAGAGACTGCTGAGGGGATGAGTGTTTATCGCTGAAGAGAGAGAGAGAATAAAGAGAGACTGCTGAGGGGATGAGTGTTTATAGCTGAAGAGAGAGAGAGAGAATAAAGAAAGATTGCTGAGGGGATGAGTGTTTATCGCTGAAGAGAGAGAGAGAATAAAGAGAGACTGCTGAGTGGATGAGTGTTTATAGCTGATAGAGAGAGAGAGAGAGAATAAAGAGAGACTGCTGAGTGGATGAGTGTTTATAGCTGATAGAGAGAGAGAGAATAAAGAGAGACTGCTGAGGGGACGAGTGTTTATAGCTGAAGAGAGAGAGAATAAAGAGAGACTGCTGAGGGGATGAGTGTTTATAGCTGAAGAGAGAGAGAGAGAGAATAAAGAGAGACTGCTGAGTGGATGAGTGTTTATAGCTGATAGAGAGAGAGAGAATAAAGAGAGACTGCTGAGGGGACGAGTGTTTATAGCTGAAGAGAGAGAGAATAAAGAGAGACTGCTGAGGGGATGAGTGTTTATAGCTGAAGAGAGAGAGAATAAAGAGAGACTGCTGAGGGGATGAGTGTTTATGGAGAGTGATAACAGGAAGTCACTTATTTCACTGATCTTTAAATGTAACAATCAATCAATAAAAAGTTTGCTGTCTTTTAATAATTAAATTAAAATATAATCTTTTAAAAATTAAATAATCAGCACTGACATGGTAACAGTAACTCCACACACACACACACACACACACACACACACACATACACACACACACACACACATTTTATTAAAAAGCTAAATGTCATTACTCAGTTAAATGATTAAAATCACTGGTCAGATATTCTCTGGTGGTTTCTCAGAAGCTCTACAGAACCCTTATGTTGTGTTTGTTGTGTAGCAGATGAAGCTAAATTAACTCAGATATGAAGAATAACATAATAAGCAATAATTTGGAGATTAAATTCACATGGAGCTGATTTCTTCTAACTGAACCTTCTGATGAGAGGTTCTGATGAGATCTGGTTGTTCTACAGTGTGTAGAAGGTTCTAATGAGATCTGGTTGTTCTACAGTGTGTAGAAGGTTCTGATGAGATCTGGTTGTTCTACAGTGTGTAGAAGGTTCTGATGAGATCTGGTTGTTCTACAGTGTGTAGAAGGTTCTGATGAGATCTGGTTGTTCTACAGTGTGTAGAAGGTTCTGGTTGTTCTGCTCACATGGTTACTCAGTGCATGGTTCCTCACTCTGAGGAAAGCTGAAGTGTCCCAGGCTGCACATGGCTCAGACAGAAGAGAGATAAAACTCTACATGAATGGAATTTCCTGTCTGGATGTCAGACTGGGTCTGGGTTTGATTTCACTCGCACCGGGTCTGTAGCGTAACCTAAAGCTG
>NC_080713.1:32458698-32463698 GCF_019097595.1 Hemibagrus wyckioides
ACTCCTTCAGCACACACACACACACACCACACACACCACACACACACACACATACACAGCACTGACACTGGAGACTCCTTCACCACATCACACACACACACACCACACACACACACACACACTGATACACAGCACTGACACTGGAGACTCCTTCACCACACACACACACACACACCACACACACACATACATAGCACTGACACTGGAGACTCCTTCACCACATCACACACACACACACCACACACACACACACACACTGATACACAGCACTGACACTGGAGACTCCTTCACCACATCACACACACACACACCACACACACACACACACACTGATACACAGCACTGACACTGGAGACTCCTTCACCACACACACACACACACACCACACACACACACTGATACACAGCACTGACACTGGAGACTCCTTCACCACATCACACACACACACACACACACACACACACACTGATACACAGCACTGACACTGGAGAGTCCTTACACACATCATACACACACACACATCATACACACACACACACACACGCACACCACACACACCAATCAGAATTCATCACCACCTGATCCACCAATCAGAGTCCAGAACTCAGCAGCTGTGTGGGATAACAATCTATATGTATTTTGATTTATCTAAATAAATGATCTACAATAATGTTTAATATTTACTCTTTAAGGTGTGTGTGTGTATGTGTGTGTGTGTATATGTGTGTGCGTGTGTGTGTATGTGTGTGTGTGTGTGTGTGTAGACAAAAACAAACACAATCAGTGCAGTCAGACTGTGGGGCTCCAGCAGTGAGGCTCCTGTTTCCATGTGCACTGCAGGAATCTCAAACAAATATTTAACCTCCAACACGGAACCACAAACACGCTGGAGACACGCCGAGTGGGTACGAGTTCCGCACGCCACCACCACCACCGCACGTGTGTGTTTTTACTCTCAGAAACAGTTCACAGTCCTTCAACCTGAAAGCAGATCAGTGAGAAAATGTGAATAAAAATAAAAATTGAGGTGCAGATAATAAAACTAAACATCATGTTATTATTATATATATATATATATATATCCAGTCGTGTAGATGAAACACTAATTCATGTCATGAAATGTGTGTGTGTGTGTTGATAAAGTAGTAGATTTGATCACACATGGATTTGTTGAATAAAGTCAGTGTGTGTGTGTGTGTGTCCATGTGTGTATATGATTCCTCGATTAAATGTTCAGAATATTTTATCAGCTGCACTCACACATGCACTCACATGAAGAGGAGAGGCATGCTGCGTGTTTCTGTGTGCTTCCATCGCGTGCTTACGCTTGCACGCTAGTTTCCTACACCACACACACACACACACATACTGGTTTTTTAGCTCACTCAGCCGACTCTGTCTGGCCCTGAGTGTTTATTCACTCTGACTGTAATACCTGTGTGTGTTCAGTGTGTGTGTAGATGTGTGTTAGAGGTGAACTGTCTGACTGTCTAGTCTGATTAAAGAGTCAGGAGTCTGACGTTATTGTGTGTGTGTGTATGAGTGTGTGTGTGTGTGTGTGTGTGTGTAAAGACAGTAAATGTGGTCTGGATCTGGACAGGACATGTTGGATAAGAGAATTTGTAGATAAATCTGCAGATAAAGTCTCTTCAGGATGAACTGCTCCTCTGCAGGAATAAGGCTGAAGATGTGACTGAATCAGTTACTGATCATTGATGTAAGTTTATTCACCTGCTACAATAAAGTCTGCATTTTAAACCATAATATTGGTGTCAGTGAAGAAAGTGGAGGAAACGACGTTATGTACACTCCACCCTTCTCAACATATCGCCCTACTAGACAACCTTGACACGTGTTGACTCCAGCACCACGTCAGATATTCCTCTAATAAACCTTGTGGGTGAGTAATTAAGACCTGCTCCTCCTCTGTGTGTATCCTGAAGCTCTGAAGGATGAGATCATGCTTCATATGTCCTGAAACACTGTGTCCTTGAGGAGAAGGTTAAGAAGAACATGGCTCCAGCAGATTCTCTCCACGTTCTCCTCAGCACCTGGCTACAGCTCAGAATAAAACCTAAATCAGTGCTGAGCCTTTTATTCTCCGGCCAAGAGCTCGTAAAATACCCTGAACGAGGCGGAGTGAGGACATGGCAGGGTTCCGTCTGTGAGAGTGTTTTATTGCAGGTGATGCTATGAACACTTATAAAGCTTTACAGGATCAGCAATGTCAACAGTCTTAAAGCTGATTATAATACCATCAATAACACTTACAGAACAATGTCTTCTCCTCATCTGAACCTGCTCTGACCTGAAAACATGATATTTATAGTAAACTGGACTGGAGGTGTGGAGAAACTTCCTATGATGTTTAAGTCACACACATACACACACACACACACACACACACACACACATACACACACACACACACACACACAGTGTTGCGTGCGTGTTTTTATTGCACATCTCTGATATGAGCGCAGCAGTGCATGAAATTATTAAGCGTATGTTACAGATATAACACTCGGGCCTCCTCCATGTGTTCCTCACGTGATGGTCTGCATGCTATTCTGCACTTTCTCACTGGAGTACTGCGCGTGTGGAGCGAGGTCATGGATCTGAGCTCACATGGTCAAGAGAAACCGAGAACATCAGCCTGCTGTCAAACTCACTGCTACACTGCAGAAGCCTACACTATAAATCTAACAGAGATTCAGAGATATTTACTCTGGTCACAGAACTGACATCTACAAGCTCCTCCAGACATGTGGTGGCAGGTGTGTGGTGGAGGGTGGAGGTGTGTGATGGAGCGTGGCGGTGTCTACTGGAGGGTGGAGGTGTGTGATGGAGCGTGGAGGTGTCTATTGATGGGTGGAGGTGTGTGATGGAGCATGGCGGTGTCTACTGGAGGGTGGAGGTGTGTGATGGAGGGTGGAGATGTCTACTGGAGGGTGAAGGTGTGTGGTGGTGCGTGTTGTAGGGTGGAAGTGTTGAGGTGTGTGTTGTAGGGTGGAGGTGTGTGGTGGAGCGTGGAGGTGTCTACTGGAGAGTGGAGGTGTGTGTTGGAGGGTGGAGGTGTCTACTGGAGAGTGGAGGTGTGTGTTGGAGGGTGGAGGTATGTGATGGAGGGTGGAGGTGTGTGATGGAAGGTGGAGGTGTGTGATGGAGGTGTGTGATGGAGGGTGGAGGCATGTGTTGTAAGGTGGGGATGTGTGATGGAGGTATGTGATGGAGGGTGGAGGTGTGTGGTGGAGTGTGGAGGTGTCTACTGGAGGGTGGAGGGTGTGTGGTGGAGCGTGGAGGTGTCTACTGGAGGGTGGAGGGTGTGTGGTGGAGCGTGGAGGTGTCTACTGGAGGGTGGAGACGTCTACTGGAGGGTGGAGGTGTGTGTTGTAAGGTGGAGGTGTGTGATGAAGGGTGGAGGTGTGTGGTGGAGCGTGGAGGTGTGTGATGGAGGGTGGAGGCATGTGTTGTAAGGTGGAGGTGTGTGATGGAGGGTGGAGGTATGTGATGGAGGGTAGAGGTGTGTGTTGTAAGGTGGAGGTGTGTGATGGAGGGTAGAGGTGTGTGTTGTAAGGTGGAGGTGTGTGATGGAGGGTGGAGGTGTGTGTTCTAAGGTGGAGGCGTGTGATGGAGGGTGGAGGTGTGTGTTCTAAGGTGGAGGTGTGTGATGGAGGATGGAGGTATGTGATGGAGGGTGGAGGTGTGTGTTGTAAGGTGGAGGTGTGTGATGGAGGGTGGAGGCATGTGTTGTAAGGTGGAGGTGTGTGATGGAGGATGGAGGTATGTGATGGAGGGTGGAGGTGTGTGATGGAGGGTAGAGGTGTGTGTTGTAAGGTGGAGGTGTGTGATGGAGGGTGGAGGTGTGTGTTCTAAGGTGGAGGCGTGTGATGGAGGGTGGTGGTGTGTGTTCTAAGGTGGAGGTGTGTGTTCTAAGGTGGAGGCGTGTGATGGAGGGTGGAGGTGTGTGTTCTAAGGTGGAGGTGTGTGATGGAGGATGGAGGTATGTGATGGAGGGTGGAGGTGTGTGTTGTAAGTTGGAGGTGTCTACTGGAGGGTGGAGGGTGTGTGGTGGAGCATGGAGGTGTCTACTGGAGAGTGGAGGTGTGTGATGGAGGGTGGAGGTGTGTGTTGGAAGGTGGAGGTATGTGATGGAGGGTGGAGGTGTGTGATGGAGGTGTGTGTTGTAAGGTGGAGATGTGTGATGGAGGGTGGAGGTATGTGATGGAGGGTGGAGGTGTGTGTTGTAAGGTGGAGGTGTGTGATGGAAGGTGGAGGAATGTGTTGTAAGGTGAAGGTGTGTGATGGAAGGTGGAGGCATGTGTTGTAAGGTGGGGATGTGTGATGGAGGTATGTGATGGAGCGTGGAGGTGTCTACTGGAGGGTGGAGGGTGTGTGGTGGAGCGTGGAGGTGTCTACTGGAGGGTGGAGGGTGTGTGGTGGAGCGTGGAGGTGTCTACTGGAAGGTGGAGGTGTCTACTGGAGGGTGGAGGTGTGTGTGTGATGGAGGGTGGAGGTGTGTGTTGTAAGGTGGAGGTGTGTGATGGAGGGTGGAGGCGTGTGTTGTAAGGTGGAGGTGTGTGATGGAGGGTGGAGGCGTGTGTTGTAAGGTGGAGGTGTGTGATGGAGGGTGGAGGCATGTGTTGTAAGGTGGAGGTGTGTGATGGAGGATGGAGGTATGTGATGGAGGGTGGAGGTGTGTGTTGTAAGGTGGTTTTCAGGTGAAGTCAGAGAGAGAGAGAGAGAGAGAGATACAGAGCGTCACACAGCTGTACTCACCTTACTGAAATAAACCACCACAATTGGAACAGGATGAATAGCATGCAGATGTGAACATGAACATCTGGAGGAACCTCCACCTCTGTATGGTCACACACACACACACACACACACTCACACACACACTCCCTCACACACACACATACACACACTCTCACACACACACACACACTCACACACACACACTCTCACACACTCCCTCACACACACATATACACACA
>NC_080713.1:32471198-32473698 GCF_019097595.1 Hemibagrus wyckioides
CACCAGCTTTCCCGCTGGAGAGCATGGCGGCCCAGGGTAGAGACCCCTCGATAACCTGACGCGCAGCCACGGGCGTAGAGTGGTGACCGGGCGGTGGAGGAGTGGTGACCGGGCGGGGTGGAGGAGTGGTGACCGGGCGGGGTGGAGGAGTGGTGACCGGGCGGGGTGGAGGAGTGGTGACCGGGCGGGGTGGAGGAGTGGTGACCGGGGCGGGGGTGGAGGAGTGGTGACCGGGGCGGGGGTGGAGGAGTGCTGCCTGGCTGCAGGGGAGGTGGTCAGGCATCGGAACGTTCTGGCGGCGTCCAGGATGAACAGCGCGGTGGTGATGTTTGTCATTCACATCACATCCCTGAATGTTAACGGTGCTAGAGACTGCAGGAAGAGAGCAGGACTTTATGAACTAGTGACACAAAAAAGAATAGATGTATTACTTGCACAGGAAACCCATAGTGACGCTAAAAACGTAGTAGACTGGACACAGGAGTGGGCTGGCCCCTTGTTTTTAAGCCACAATACCTCTGCTAGTGGAGGAGTAGCTATTTTGTTTTCAAAGACTTTTAAACCTCTCTCTTACAGCGTGGAAGAGATAGTAGCTGGCAGACTGTTAAAAGTCAGAGCTCTTTTAGAGAACCATGTTATGGTTTTTATCTGTGTGTATGCCCCGGCTTCCCCAGTGGAAAGAATAGCTTTTTTAGATAAATTATGCAATGTTTTAGAAACTTGTGACACAGAGGAGTTTTTATTTGTTGGTGGTGATTTTAACTGTACTTTAGAAAACAGTGACCACAACCATATAGAGCCACACATGCCTTCAAGAAGAAGACTCCTACACACTGTTGAAAAACACGAGTTAAGTGATGTTTGGAGAAATATGAATAAAACTCAAAAACAGTACACCTGGGCTCATGCTGCTGATGGAAAGGTATCATTAACAAGGTTAGACAGGTTTTATGTTCCGAAGCATCACATGAACACCATAAAAAGTTGTGTTATTAGTCCAGTTGGTTTTTCAGACCACAGCTTGGTTTTATGTGTTTCAGTTTTAAATTGTATTAAACCGAAGAGTTCTTACTGGCATTTTAACACAGTTTTACTGAATGACCAGCATTTTATAGAGATTTTTACTTTTTTCTGGAGAAATTTTAGGAAAGAAAAAAGTGCTTTTATTTCTCTGCAACATTTTGGGAAAACTCAAATAAAACAGTTGTGTCAACAGTACACTTATAATGTCACAAGGGATTTGGCTCGGTCTATGAAACAACTGGAAGATGAGATAACAGAACTTCAGTTGTTAGCACAGTCCACAGAGAACCAGAACCATATTCAGACCCTCACAGTCAAAAAGAAAAAGTTATCGGACCTCCTTGAGTTTAAAGCACAAGGTGCATTAATAAGGTCACGATTCCAGAACGCAAACCAGATGGACGCCCCCTCAAAGTTGTTTTTTAGCCTTGAAAAAAAGAACGGACAAAAACGTTTTATTCACAGCCTCCGCTCTGAGTCTGGACACCTTTTATCTGATACAGCTGACATTAGGAAAAGAGCGGTTAGTTTTTATGAAAAACTCTATCAGTGTGAGTACAGAGAACACACCACAGAACAGAGCTTTTTAGAAGACCTGCCCCGAGTGTCACATGACTCCAATACAGAGCTGAGTGCAGATATAACATCAGCAGAGCTGCACAAGGCATTAATGAGTATGGAGTGTGGCAGAGCGCCTGGCATAGACGGGCTTCCGTCAGAGTTTTATAAGTCTTTCTGGCATGTTTTAAGGGATGACTTACTTGAGGTTTTGAACGACAGCTTGACAAGAGGACTGCTACCATTAAGTTGTAGGAGAGCAGTCCTCACTCTTACCCAAAAAGGGGACCTGACAGACATAAAGAACTGGAGACCTGAGTCATTGCTTTGTAGTGACTACAAGATGCTGTCTAAAGTTTTAGCTACAAGACTGTGAAGTGTTCTGGAAGAGGTTATAAACGCAGATCAGACCTACTGCATACCCGGAGGTCCATATTTGACAACATCTCATTAGTTCGAGACATTTTCAGTGTCTCCAAACTTTTTGGGCTGAATATGGGTTTCATTTCCATAGACCAAGAGAAAGCCTTCGATCGAGTTGAACACAACTACCTTTGGAAAACCCTTAATGCTTTTGGTTTTAGCTCAGATTTTATTTCCAAAGTACAAATTCTATACTGTGACATAGAAAGTGTACTGAAACTCAATGGTGGCTTATGTGCTCCGCTTAAGGTGTGTAGGGGGTAAGGCAGGGCTGCTCTCTCTCAGGGATGCTTTACACTCTGGCCATTGAACCCTTTCTGAATACGCTAAGAGCTAAGCTGAAAGGTGTTTTAATCCCTGACTGCCCGAACGCTATCCGCCTGTCGGCCTACGCAGATGACGTTGTAATAATGGTCGACAGTCAGAGTGATATAGACATGTTACACAGGGTGTCCAAGGACTTTGGAGCGGTTTCCTCTGCAAAGATAAACTGGTC
>NC_080713.1:32486198-32488698 GCF_019097595.1 Hemibagrus wyckioides
CTCTCTCACACACACACACACACACACACACACAATGTAGGAGTCTCTCTCTCACACACACACACACACACACAATGTAGGAGTCTCTCTCACACACACACACACACAATGTAGGAGTCTCTCTCACACACACACACAATGTAGGAGTCTCTCTCACACACACACACACACACAATGTAGGAGTCTCTCTCTCACACACACACACACACAATGTAGGAGTCTCTCTCTCTCACACACACACACACACAATGTAGGAGTCTCTCTCTCTCACACACACACACACACACACACACAATGCAGGAGTCTCTCACACACACACACACACACACACACACACACACACAATGTAGGAGTCTCTCTCTCACACACACACACACACACAATGTAGGAGTCTCTCTCTCACACACACACACACACACACAATGTAGGAGTCTCTCTCTCACACACACACACAATGTAGGAGTCTCTCTCTCACACACACACACAATGTAGGAGTCTCTCTCACACACACACACACAATGTAGGAGTCTCTCTCACACACACACACACACACACACACACACACAACGTAGGAGTCTCTCTCTCACACACACAACGTAGGAGTCTCTCTCTCACACACACACACAATGTAGGAGTCTCTCTCACACACACACACACAATGTAGGAGTCTCTCTCACACACACACACACAACGTAGGAGTCTCTCACACACACACACAACGTAGGAGTCTCTCACACACACACACACACAACGTAGGAGTCTCTCACACACACACACACAACGTAGGAGTCTCTCTCTCACACACACACACACACAACGTAGGAGTCTCTCTCTCACACACACAACGTAGGAGTCTCTCACACACACACACACAATGTAGGAGTCTATCTCACACACACACACACACAACGTAGGAGTCTCTCTCACACACACACACAACGTAGGAGTCTCTCTCTCACACACACAACGTAGGAGTCTCTCACACACACACACACACACAATGTAGGAGTCTCTCACACACACACACACACAACGTAGGAGTCTCTCTCTCACACACACACACAACGTAGGAGTCTCTCACACACACACACACACAATGTTGGAGTGTCTCTCTCTCTCTCTCTCACACACACACACAACGTAGTAGTCTCTCACACACACACACACACACACACACAACGTAGGAGTCTCTCTCTCACACACACACACACACACAATGTAGGAGTGTCTCTCTCACACACACACACACACACAACGTAGGAGTTACACACACACCCACACACACACAATGTAGGAGTTACACACACACACACACAATGTAGGAGTTACACACCCACACACACACAATGTAGGAGTCTCTCTCTCACACACACACACACACACACAATGTAGGAGTCTCTCTCTCACACACACACACACACACACAATGTAGGAGTCTCTCTCACACACACACACACACACACACACACACAATGTAGGAGTCTCTCTCTCACACACACACACACACACAATGTAGGAGTCTCTCTCTCACACACACACACACACACGCAATGTAGGAGTCTCTCTCTCTCTCACACACACACACACAATGTAGGAGTCTCTCTCTCACACACACACACACACACACACAATGTAGGAGTCTCTCCCTCTCTCACACACACACACACAATGTAGGAGTCTCTCTCTCACACACACACACACAATGTAGGAGTCTCTCTCACACACACACACACACACACAATGCAGGAGTCTCTCTCACACACACACACACACACACACAATGTAGGAGTCTCTCTCTCACACACACACACAATGTAGGAGTCTCTCTCTCACACACACACACAATGTAGGAGTCTCTCACACACACACACACAATGTAGGAGTCTCTCTCTCTCACACACACACACAACGTAGGAGTCTCTCTCACACACACACACACACACAACGTAGGAGTCTCTCACACACACACAACGTAGGAGTCTCTCACACACACACAACGTAGGAGTCTCTCTCTCACACACACACACACACACAATGTAGGAGTCTCTCTCTCACACACACACACAATGTAGGAGTCTCTCTCTCACACACACACACACACAATGTAGGAGTCTCTCTCTCACACACACACACAATGTAGGAGTCTCTCTCTCACACACACACACAATGTAGGAGTCTCTCTCTCACACACACACACAACGTAGGAGTCTCTCTCACACACACACACACACAACGTAGGAGTCTCTCACACACACACACAACGTAGGAGTCTCTCTCTCACACACACACACACAACGTAGGAGTCTCTCTCTCACACACACACACACACACAACGTAGGAGTCTCTCTCTCACACACACACACACACACAATGTAGGAGTCTCTCACACACACACACACAATGTCGGAGTCTCTCACACACACACACAACGTAGGAGTCTCTCTCTCACACACACACACAACGTAGGAGTCTCTCACACACACACACACAACGTAGGAGT
>NC_080713.1:32493698-32511198 GCF_019097595.1 Hemibagrus wyckioides
CCCATCACCCATCACCCATCACACATCTCACACACCACCCATCACCCATCACCCACCACACATCTCACACACCACCCATCACCCATCACACATCTCACACACCACCCATCACCCATCACACATCTCACACACCACCCATCACCCATCACACATCTCACACACCACCCATCACCCATCACCCATCACACATCTCACACACCACCCATCACCCATCACCCATCACACATCTCACACACCACCCATCACCCATCACCCATCACCCATCACACATCTCACACACCACCCATCACCCATCACACATCTCACACACCACCCATCACCCATCACCCATCACCCATCACACATCTCACACACCACCCATCACCCATCACCCACCACACATCACACATCTCACACACCACCCATCACCCATCACACATCTCACACACCACCCATCACACATCTCACACACCACCCATCACACATCACCCATCACACATCTCACACACCACCCATCACCCATCACCCACCACACATCACACATCTCACACACCACCCATCACCCATCACCCACCACACACATCACACACATCACACACATCACACACTCACACACATCACACACATCACACACATCACACACTCACACACTCACACACATCACACACATCACACACTCACACACACATCTCACACACTCGCACACACATCTCACACACTCACACATCTCACACACTCACACACTCACACACACATCTCACACATCTCACACACTCACACATCACACACTCACACATCACACACTCACACACACTCTCTCACACACATCTCACACACTCACACATCACACACTCACACATCACACACTCACCCATCACCCATCACCCATCACCCATCTCACCCACTCACACACCACACACACCACACACACCACACACATCACACACTCACACACTCACACATCTCACATCACACACTCACACACACATCTCACACATCTCACACACTCACACATCACACACTCACACATCACACACTCACACACACTCTCTCACACACATCTCACACACACACACACTCTCTCACACACATCTCACACACTCACACATCACACACTCACACATCACACACTCACCCATCACCCATCACCCATCACCCATCTCACACACCACACACACCACACACACCACACACATCACACACATCACACACATCACACACTCACACATCTCACATCACACACTCACACACTCACACACTCACACACTCACACACACATCACACACTCACACACTCACACACACCTCACACATCACACACCACACACATCACACACACCACACACACCACACACATCACACACATCACACACATCACACACTCACACATCTCACATCACACACATCACACACATCACACACACTCACACACTCACACACTCACACATCTCACATCACACACATCACACACTCACACATCTCACATCACACACATCTCACACATCACCCATCACCCATCACCCACTCACACACTCACACACCACACATCACACACACTCACACATCACACACTCACACACACACACTCTCTCACACACATCTCACACACACACACATCACACACACATCTCACACATCACACACACACTCTCTCACACACATCACACACTCTCACACACACACACATCACATATATATATTTATACACACATTCTGTCTGTGTGTGTGTTTAATCAGACTGTGATTGGTTTAAAGCTCTGTAGATAACAGTGACCTCACACTCTGATGTCATCATACAGACCTGCTGAGAAATCATCAGAACCAGCTGATTAATGAAGGAGAGCAAACACAAACCAGGAGGTTGTGTGTGTGTGTGTGTGTGTGTGTGTGTGTGTGTGCAGATTTTCCACGTGTGGAGCTGAAATCGAGGAAAACGTGTTTCTGGCGTCACCAGCGAGGATCTCCTGACACGTACCTAGCCACCATCGAGGCCATCTATTACTTCCTGAAGGAGTTCCACCTCCACTGTTTACAGAGAGAGTACAGAGGAGAGTACGACAACCTGCTCTTCTTCTACACATTTCTACACAAACTCATCAGAAAAGCCAAACAGGGCAGAGTGTGAGGAGGAGAAAGACACACACACACACACACACACACACACACACACACACACACTGGAGGTACAGTGACTCAGACACAATCCTTCTGCAGTATCACTAACAGAATTTATTTACAGATGATTGGAGAGTTGTGTGTGTGATGAAGAATAAAGCTCATCATTTCTCCTAGTTGGTGCTGAAGGTGTCTCTGATTCTGGCCTGCAGACTGTCGCAGGTTTTCTTGGCGTCTCCGAGCAGCATGGCCGTATTGGGTTTGTAGAAGATGGGATTATCCACAGCGGCGTAACCTACACCCAGTGTCCGCTTCATCACGATTACCTGAACACACACACAGTAATCATATAGGTGCTCCATTATATACACTGATCAGCCATAACATTATGACCACCTGCCTAATATTGTGTTGGTCCCTCTTTTGCTGCCAGAACAGCCCTGACCCGTCCTGCACTTTGTATTCTGACCCCTTTCTATCAGAACCAGCATTAACTTCTTCAGCAGTTTGATCAACAGTAGCTCGTCTGTTGGATCGGATCACACGGTCCAGCCTTCTCTCCCCACGTGCATCAATGAGCCTTGACCGTCCATGACCCTGTCTCCGGTTCACCACTGTTCCTTCCTTGGACCACTTTTGATAGATACTGACCACTGCAGACCGGGAACACCCCACAAGAGCTGCAGTTTTGGAGATGCTCTGATCCAGTGGTCTAGCCATCACAGTTTGGTCCTTTTAGTCAAACTCACTCAAATCCTTACACTTGTCCATTTTTCCTGCTTCTAACATCAACTTTGAGGACAAAATGTTCACCTGCTGCCTAATATATCCCACCCACTAACAGGGGCCATGATGAGGAGATACTCAGTCTTATTCACTTCACCTGGCACTGGTCATAATGTTATGGCTGACTGGTGTGTATGTTATTTAACAAAAAGTATGTGCCCTCTGACCATCAGACTCATGTTTTTCTTCCCCAAACTGATACCACAAACTTTAACACAGTTATTCCCAAACCCAGGGTATGTGTGGAGTCTCCCACTGAGCACTCAGACTCCCTGCTAATGGCACCTTTAAATATATTTATGTCCATAAATAGAAAGGAGCCAGACAGTTCCCTAACATCTCGGTCATCATGCTCAGAAGGAGGTGTGTGTGTCATCCTGACCTGTTTGGACTTCCACACCTCCAGCACAGGCATTCCGGCGATGATGGAGTTTGGATCCTCCTGAGCTGCAGAGTTCACCGTGTCGTTGGCTCCAATCACAAGTGTCAAATCAGTCTCTGAAGTGTACACACACACACACACACACACACACACACACACACACACACAGAGGGACTTTAAAGCAATCCAGGCTCAGCTCTGCATGATTATCAGCTGTGTGTACACTGTTGCTCCAAAACATTGCATGTCTGTACACAATTAAAGGATGAAAATGAATCCTTACAGAGTCAACACACACACACACACACACACACACATACACACAACTGCTTGGACACAAGAAGCAAGGTTTTCTGAGAACTTCACACAGTGTCACATATGATCTCTTGACTCGGAGTCTGTTCAGTACTTCACTCTGTTTATATGAAAATAACTCGGAGTCAAATTCAGTGACTCTATAGATCACTGAATCATTTGAATCAGTGACTGAAAAATATTATAAAACATTTCAAAGATTTAAATCTCAGAAAATTTTAATACATCAAAAGACACTGAAAAGAATACAATGCAGTGATTCATAGCTTTATTTACACACTGGCTAAAGTGGAGATTAATCAGTGATTTGTTGTTTTAATAAATCTTGCACATTATTGTATGGACTTCACTGGGAGGCAGTGCCAGGTTTTTTTTGTTTTTTTCCTCATGACAGGTCATCGATCAGTCAGTGTCTATAAATCTTTCGTTTCTGAATAAGGTCATGGTATTTGTGATAAACTTTGTGATGACTCAGCAATTCTTTAAACATGCATTTTTGAATTAAATCCACAGCTTTGTATGAATCATGATTTATTTACACACACACACACACACAGAGAGAGAGAGAGAGAGAGCTTGGACGTGAAGAAGCTGGAAACTTTCACACAGAATACTTTCAATCTGAAGAAACTTCAGATCTGAATCTGCACAGATAGAATCAGTGCCAGCATATGACTCACTGACTCTTTGAATCTTATTCCAGAGATTTCTGAATCAGTGCCATGACTTGCTTTATTCCTAGTGAATCCTTGTTTGGCATAAAATCCTGAAGTATCGCCAATACTGATTTTTTTCTTATTGCAAAATGTGAATAATTGGTTTTTACATCATCTTCCAGAGATTTCTAAATCATTACTCCCCCTTTGTTTATTCAGTTTGATTTAGGACTGAATATGGTTCTTTTTTTTTTTTGAGATATCAGATTTAGATATTGTTGATCTTTCAGCTGCTCCCTACGTGTGTGAGGGGTCGCCACAGCGGGCCCAACCGGTCCGCACATCAACTTGGTACAGGTTTTACACCGGATGCCCTTCCTGACACAACCCTCCCATTTTATCCGGGCTTGGGACCGACACTACATCTAGTGGCTGGGGTCAGGCACTGGCTGGGACTCGAACCCGGGCCTTCCGTATAATAGGCGAGAAACCTACCACTGAGCCACCAGTGCCCTCTCAGATTTAGATATAGAATGAAAGTAAATAATTTGTTTAATAAATTCAGTTTTTTTTTTTTTTTTTAAGTGTAATTGACTCAAATTTAAACCAGGAACTTTAGGACAGGAATCTTACTGTATTTGATAAAATACAAATACAAAATGAATCAGTGATTCTTCATTCGGAACTTGATTCTGAATCACTCAACAAATGAATCAGTAATGTTTTAAGTCTGGAGTGTCTGTCTTTATTTCCATGCACTGAATGATGACAATGTATTTCTCAGATTTGTGCGTGTATGCGCGTGCATGCATATGTATGTGCGTGCTTGTGTGCGTGTGCATGTGTGTGTGCGTGCGTGTGTGCTGAACCTCACCAGGGAAATCCTCATTAATCTCGTCCATTTCCAGAACGACATCATAAGGAACTCCAGCTTCAGCCAAGAGCACGTTCAGCTGTCCTGGCATGCGTCCTGCAACTGGGTGAATCCCAAACCTGACAAAAGACACAGTTATTGGAAACATTTGATTATTAAATCAAGCTGATTTTATTATTACTTCATTTATCTAATCAGATCATGACATATCATGAAACAGCAGATGGAGAGTTTTGTAATATAAAATCATGCACAATTTAACAAAAACCACAGAGGCTTCATTATGATTTTGCTTTTTATTCCAATCTCTTTCTCTTCTCTACACTCAGTCATCACTGCTGGTTCTGCTTCACTCTTTCTGTTAGAATTGACCTAAGTTCCTCGTCCCCTCTAGCTTGTTACCTAGCTGTCTTCACTGCCTTGTTGTTTAGAAGTGTGTAGAAGCCCTTGCGTGATTTTTGACTCTCTATGAGTTCTTCTTGTTGTGGAATTTTATGGACGTTTCTAAATGGACATCAGATGTGGTGTGAATGCACACGGTCATTTACAACTGACCAGCTTCTCAGATAACCTCTTGCAGGATAACCTCTGGCAGGATTTCTGATTTCACTTTGTGAAAAAATATTTACACAAAGCTTTACACTGTACTGTAATACACTGTACTGTAATACACTGTACTGTTACACACTGTACTTACACACCACTGTTACATACTACTGTTACACACTACTGTTACACACTGTACTGTTACACACCACTGTTACACACTACTGTTACACACTGTACTGTTACACACCACTGTTACACACTACTGTTACACACTGTACTGTTACACGCCACTGTTACACACTACTGTTACACACCACTGTTACACACCACTGTTACACACTGTACTGTTATACACTACTGTTACACACTGTACTGTTACACACTGTACTGTAATACACTGTAATGTTACACACTACTGTTACACACCACTGTTACATACTACTGTTACACACTACTGTTACACACTGTACTGTTACACACCACTGTTACACACTGTACTGTTACACACCACTGTTACACACTACTGTTACACACTACTGTTACACACTGTACTGTTACACACCACTGTTACACACTACTGTTACACACTGTACTGTTACACACCACTGTTACACACTACTGTTACACACTGTACTGTTACACACCACTGTTACACACTACTGTTACACACCACTGTTACACACCACTGTTACACACTGTACTGTTATACACTACTGTTACACACTGTACTGTTACACACTGTACTGTAATACACTGTAATGTTACACACTACTGTTACACACCACTGTTACACACTACTGTTACACACCACTGTTACACACTACTTACACACCACTGTTACACACTGTACTGTTACACACCACTGTTACACACTACTGTTACACACCACACTGTACTGTTACACACCACTGTTACACACTACTGTTACACACCACTGTTACACACTGTACTGTTACACACCACTGTTACACACTACTGTTACACAATACTGTTACACACCACTGTTACACACTACTGTTACACACCACTGTTACACACTACTGTTACACACCACTGTTACACACTACTTACACACCACTGTTACACACCACTGTTACACACCACTGTTACACACTACTGTTACACACCACTGTTACACACTACTTACACACTACTGTTACACACCACTGTTACACACTACTGTTACACACCACACTGTACTTACACACCACTGTTACACACTACTGTTACACACTGTACTGTTACACACCACTGTTACACACTGTACTGTTACACACTGTACTGTTACACACCACTGTTACACACTGTATTTACACACCACTGTTACACACCACTGTTACACACTGTACTGTTACACACTACTGTTACACACCACTGTTACACACTGTACTTACACACCACTGTTACATACTACTGTTACACACTGTACTGTTACACACTGTACTGTTACACACCACTGTTACACACTACTGTTACACACTGTACTGTTACACACTACTGTTACACACTGTATTGTAATACACTGTAATGTTACACACCACTGTTACACACTGTACTGTTACACACTACTGTTACACACCACTGTTACACACTGTACTTACACACCACTGTTACACACTACTGTTACACACTGTACTGTAATACACTGTAATGTTACACACTACTGTTACACACCACTGTTACAGACTGTACTGTTACACACTACTGTTACACACTGTACTTACACACCACTGTTACACACTGTACTGTTACACACTGTACTGTTACACACCACTGTTACACACTGTACTGTTACACACCACTGTTACACACTGTACTGTTACACACTACTGTTACACACCACTGTTACACACTGTACTGTTACACACCACTGTTACACACCACTGTTACACACTGTACTCTTACACACCACTGTTACACACTGTACTGTTACACACTACTGTTACACACTACTGTTACACACTGTACTGTTACACACCACTGTTACACACTACTGTTACACACTGTACTGTTACACACCACTGTTACACACTACTTACACACCACTGTTACATACTACTGTTACACACTGTACTGTTATACACTACTGTTACACACTGTACTGTTACACACTGTACTGTTACACACTGTACTGTAATACACTGTAATGTTACACACTACTGTTACACACCACTGTTACACACCACTGTTACACACTACTGTTACACACTACTTACACACCACTGTTACACACCACTGTTACACACTGTACTGTTACACACTGTACTGTTACACACTGCTACACATTGTACTGTTACACACTGTACTGCTACACTCTGTACTGTTACACACTGTACTGTTACACACTGCTACACATTGTACTGTTACACACTGTACTGCTACACATTGTACTGCTACACACTGTACTGTTACACATTGCTACACACTACTGTTACACACTGCTACACACTACTGTTACACACCGTACTGTTACCCACTGCACTGTTACACAGTGTACTGTTACACACTGCTACACACTATACTGTTACACACTGTACTGTTACACGCTGCACTTTTACACACTGTACTGTTACACACTGTACTGTTACACACTGCACTTTTACACACTGTACTGCTACACACTGTACTGTTACACATTGCTACACACTACTGTTACACACTGCTACACACTACTGTTACACACCATACTGTTACCCACTGCACTGTTACACAGTGTACTGTTACACATTGCTACACACTACTGTTACACACTGCTACACACTACTGTTACACACCGTACTGTTACCCACTGCACTGTTACACAGTGTACTGTTACACACTGCTACACACTGTACTGTTACACACTGTACTGTTACACGCTGCACTTTTACACACTGTACTGTTACACACTGTACTGCTACACACTGTACTGTTACACATTGTACTGTTACACACTGCACTTTTACACACTGTACTGTTACACACTGTTACACACTGTACTGTTACACACTGTACTGCTACACACTGTACTGTTATACACTGCACTGTTACACACTGTACTGCTACACACTGTACTGTTACACACTGCTACACACTGTACTGTTACACACTGCTACACACTGTACTGTTACACACTGTACTGTTACACACTGTACTGTTACACACTGCTACACACTGTACTGTTACACACTGCTCTTTTACACACTGTACTGTTACACACTGCTACACACTACTGTTACACACTGTACTGTTACACACTGCTACACACTGTACTGTTACACACTGCACTTTTACACACTGTACTGCTACACTCTGTACTGTTACACACTGTACTGTTACACACTGCACTTTTACACACTGTACTGTTACACACTGTACTGTTACACACTGCTACACACTGTACTGTTACACACTGTACTGTTACACACTGCTACACACTGTACTGTTACACACTGTACTGCTACACACTATACTGTTACACACTGTACTGTTACACACTGCTACACACTGTACTGTTACACACTGCTACACACTGTACTGTTACACACTGTACTGCTACACACTACTGTTACACACTGTACTGTTACACACTGCTACACACTGTACTGTTACACACTGTACTGCTACACACTGTACTGTTACACACTGCACTGTTACACACTGCACTTTTACACACTGTACTGTTACACACTGTACTGCTACACACTGTGCTGTTACACACTGTACTGTTACACACTGTACTGTTACACACTATTGTTACACACTGTACTGTTACACACTACTGCTACACACTACTGTTACACACTGTACTGTAATACACTGTACTGTTACACACTACTGCTACACACTGTACTGTTACACACCACTGCTACACACTGTACTGTTACACACTGTTCTGTTACACACTGCACTTTTACACACTGTACTGTTACACACTGTACTGTTACACACTGTTCTGTTACACACCACTGCTACACACTGTACTGTTACACACTGTACTGCTACACACTGTACTGTTACACACTGTACTGTTACACACCACTGCTACACACTGTACTGTTACATACTGTTCTGTTACACACTACTGTTACACACTGTACTGTTACACACTGTACTGTTACACACTGTACTGTTACACACTGCTACACAGTGTACTGTTACACACTGTACTGTTACACACTGTACTGTTACACACTGCTACACAGTGTACTGTTACACACTGTACTGTTACACACTGTACTGTTACACACTGCTACACAGTGTACTGTTACACACTGCTACACATTGTACTGCTACACACTGTACTGTTACACACTGTACTGTTACACACTGCTACACATTGTACTGTTACACACTGTACTGCTACACTCTGTACTGTTACACACTGTACTGTTACACACTGCTACACATTGTACTGTTACACACTACTGCTACACTCTGTACTGTTACACACTGTACTGTTACACACTGCTACACATTGTACTGTTACACACTGTACTGCTACACATTGTACTGCTACACACTGTACTGTTACACATTGCTACACACTACTGTTACACACTGCTACACACTACTGTTACACACCGTACTGTTACCCACTGCACTGTTACACAGTGTACTGTTACACACTGCTACACACTATACTGTTACACACTGTACTGTTACACGCTGCACTTTTACACACTGTACTGTTACACACTGTACTGTTACACACTGCACTTTTACACACTGTACTGCTACACACTGTACTGTTACACATTGCTACACACTACTGTTACACACTGTACTGTTACACACCGTACTGTTACCCACTGCACTGTTACACAGTGTACTGTTACACACTGCTACACACTACTGTTACACACCGTACTGTTACCCACTGCACTGTTACACAGTGTACTGTTACACACTGCTACACACTGTACTGTTACACACTGTACTGTTACACGCTGCACTTTTACACACTGTACTGTTACACACTGTACTGCTACACACTGTACTGTTACACACTGCTACACACTACTGTTACACACCGTACTGTTACCCACTGCACTGTTACACAGTGTACTGTTACACACTGCTACACACTACTGTTACACACCGTACTGTTACCCACTGCACTGTTACACAGTGTACTGTTACACACTGCTACACACTGTACTGTTACACATTGTACTGTTACACACTGCACTTTTACACACTGTACTGTTACACACTGCTACACACTGTACTGTTATACACTGCACTGTTACACACTGTACTGCTACACACTGTACTGTTATACACTGCACTGTTACACACTGTACTGCTACACACTGTACTGTTACACACTGCTACACACTGTACTGTTACACACTGTACTGTTACACACTGCTACACACTGTACTGTTACACACTGCTCTTTTACACACTGTACTGTTACACACTGCTACACACTACTGTTACACACTGTACTGTTACACACTGCTACACACTGTACTGTTACACTGCACTTTTACACACTACTGCTACACTCTGTACTGTTACACACTGCACTTTTACACACTGTACTGTTACACACTGTACTGTTACACACTGCTACACACTGTACTGTTACACACTGTACTGCTACACACTGTACTGTTACACACTGCTACACACTGTACTGTTACACACTGTACTGCTACACACTATACTGTTACACACTGTACTGTTACACACTGCTACACACTGTACTGTTACACACTGCTACACACTGTACTGTTACACACTGTACTGCTACACACTACTGTTACACACTGTACTGTTACACACTGTACTGTTACACACTGCTACACACTGTACTGTTACACACTGCACTTTTACACACTGTACTGTTACACACTGCACTTTTACACACTGTACTGCTACACACTGTACTGTTACACACTGTACTGTTACACACTGCTACACACTGTACTGTTACACACTGTACTGTTACACACTGCTACACACTGTACTGTTACACACTGTACTGTTACACACTGCTACACACTACTGTTACACACTGCACTTTTACAAACTGTACTGTTACACACTGTACTGTTATACACTGCACTGCTACACACTGTACTGCTACACACTGTACTGTTACACACTGCTACACACTGTACTGTTACACACTGTACTGTTACACACTGTACTGTTACACACTGCTCTTTTACACACTGTACTGTTACACACTGCTACACACTACTGTTACACACTGTACTGTTACACACTGCTACACACTGTACTGTTACACACTGCACTTTTACACACTGTACTGCTACACTCTGTACTGTTACACACTGTACTGTTACACACTGCACTTTTACACACTGTACTGTTACACACTGTACTGTTACACACTGCTACACACTGTACTGTTACACACTGTACTGTTACACACTGCTACACACTGTACTGTTACACACTGCTACACACTGTACTGTTACACACTGTACTGCTACACACTGTACTGTTACACACTGCTACACACTGTACTGTTACACACTGTACTGCTACACACTATACTGTTACACACTGTACTGTTACACACTGCTACACACTGTACTGTTACACACTGTACTGCTACACACTACTGTTACACACTGTACTGTTACACACTGTACTGCTACACACTACTGCTACACACTGTACTGTTACACACTGCACTTTTACACACTGTACTGTTACACACTGCACTTTTACACACTGTACTGCTACACACTGTACTGTTACACACTGTACTGTTACACACTGCTACACACTGTACTGTTACACACTGTACTGTTACACACTGCTACACACTGTACTGTTACACACTGTACTGTTACACACTGCTACACACTGTACTGTTACACACTGTACTTTTACACACTGTACTGTTACACACTGCACTTTTACACACTGTACTGTTACACACTGCACTGTTACACACTGTACTGTTACACACTGCACTGTTACACACTGTACTGTTACACACTGCTACACACTGTACTGTTACACACTGTACTTTTACACACTGTACTGTTACACACTGCACTGTTACACACTGTACTGTTACACACTGCACTGTTACACACTGTACTGTTACACTCTGCTACACACTGTACTGCTACACACTGTACTGTTACACTCTGCTACACACTGTACTGTTACACACTGCTACACACTGTACTGTTACACACTGCTACACAATGTACTGCTATACACTGCTTAAACAGAATGTCTTTTTGATATGTGGCATACAGAAAGCTATGAAATGGACTTTTGTGATGTATATAATTGACTTAAAGTAAAAGGTTTTAGCGAAAGTGTGTAAGCATATGTGTGACAAGTAAAAGCGCTCTCTCCTGACTCACTCAGCCAACAATCAAATAGATAAACATGAATAAACACATCGCTCTGAATTCTGGATTTATGTCCTGAAATATCTGAGCCATGATGTCACAGTGATCGGAATAATGAACACACATAAACACGTATACACACACGCAAACAAATACACACAGACAAACACACAGATACAGAAACACACACACAGACAAATACACAGACACACAGGCCCATGGGAGCGTCACAGTGCCTGCTTCCTACTCGTGCGTGTATGTGTGTGTTTTTCACTGATATCAAACCCAGATGTTTGTGTGTTTGTGTGTGTTTACCTGACATTCTTGCCCTGCTCTGTCAGCATCTTCACCATGTCAGCGATGGGATACTGAGCCTTTGCTGCACACAGACCCCACCCTGGAAAACACACACACACTGTCTCTGCTAAAAGAATATGAGCCATCTTGAATTCATGTGTGTGTGTGTGTGTGTGGGGAACTCCATTTGATTGGATTCAGACTGTGGTGATTCCCAAACTGCTTGTGCTCTCCAGCAAATCAGACACACTGCATGTGAAACGCACAATAACCTTCTTCTCTCTCTCTCTCTCTCTCACTGTCTCTCTCTCTCTCTCACACACACACACACACACACACTGTTTCTGAATATCAGCTAACTCTGTGTGTGTGTGTGTATGTGTGTGTGTAAAATTAGGGAATGCTGCCCTCTACTGGCTACAATCTGTATTAAATCAAGTTATTGTTTTAAAATTATTGACAAATAATAATAATAATAATTATTATTATATTTTTTTTTAATTTTCTATTAAATATTTTAAATTGCTTTCAGTAACTAGAAAGTGTGTGTGTGTATCAGACCAGGTGTGATAATGATGCTGTTGGCCTCTCTTATCATCTCCACTGCCTGATCCAGGTTGACCTCCGTGTGAGTGCCAACAATCTCCATCGGCTTTCCTCCAGCTGTAGATGTGGTTCCGTATCCACCAAGGATCACGTTGGGAAGAGAGCGATTCATTGCCTGTCTCTCACACACACACACACACACATACACACACACACACAGGACTGGTCAGAAGGTGTTGATTACGGTGTAACAAACACCCAGAGTGTGTAGTGTGAATGGGATAAACAGTGTGATTTGTGTACACACCACACACATGATGTAGGAGAGGATGGCACCGGACGAGCCAATCAGAGCTCCCACGATGGTCATGAGATTATTGTCCAGCAGGAAGCCTTCAGCACACAGAGCCCAGCCCGAGTAACTGTTCAACACCGTGATCACTACAGGCATGTCTGCTCCACCTATAGCTGCGGTGAGTGTCACACCCTGTACACACACACAACTTTTACAATATTCAGGCAGTATAATAGAGATGGTGTAATATTTGGGTGGTGTTGGTCTCACCATGACCCCAGAGAGACCGGACACAGTGAGCAGACAGCCCATCCCCGTCATATAGCTGTCACTCAGCATGAAAGGCACTAACCCTCCTGCAGAGGCAGCCATCAGACACGCATTCAACAGGTGACGACCAGGGAGAAACAGGGGGGCGGAGTCTAGGACACCTACACACACACACACCCAGGACTTGAATCTTTTTTGACTGTGTGTAGTTACCACATATAGAGAGCAGGAGGTCGACTTTAAAATTGTTTCTGAAGACTCTAAAGACAAATTTATGAGCCTGTTGCTTTATTGCTTTTTTTATTCCTGAATACTTGAATCTGATTGGTCTAAAGCTGAAGTGTTCATTTATGACATCACAATACATATGTAGTTCCGCCCCTAATCAGTTTTATGCTTACTGTGAGAAAAGTTTCGGTGAGTCAGAAACAGCGTCTTTTAAATATTTAAACATCAGAGAGAACAGAGTGAAGGGGACTTGATGAAGTGCACACTTTGCCCCCACCTAGGGCCCTAAAATGAGTCTGTACACAAAACCTGGAGCAGATATCATTGAACACTGTTAAGAAATTGCACCTTGCAGCTTGCCATAAGCCACTAGGGAGCCAGTGAAGGTCACTCCTCCGATGTAGGTCCCTAGGTAGGCCACACACTTCAGCACTGAGGCGGCTGGGTGAGTGTCCAGGTGCGGGTGCTCGATCATGAATTCGGCGATGCAGGTGAGAACCGCAGCCAGTCCGACCAGACTGTGGAACCCAGCCACCAGCTGAGGAAGGTCTGAGATCTCGATCCGCTTAGCCAAAGTGAGACCTGCACACACACACCATCATCATCATCACCATCCTCAGTCCACTGTACACAAGGTCCAGTCCACACACACTGCTCACTGTACAGGCCCCTAAACACCTTTATCAGGGGGCGTCTTCTAATAACATGGGTGTGTACATGCAGGTGGGGGTCAGAGGGAATGTTACCCAGAATGCCTCCAGTTGACATGGCGATGGACATCTGTGTGAGGAGCTCAGGTGAGGGGTGAAGTGCCCCGAGTGTAGCCGCAATACCACCTGACACGCCAATCATCCCCAACGCGTTACCAAGGCGACTTGTACCCTGAGCCGAGAGACCAGCTAACGCACCGACGCAGCACAGACCCGCACCCAGGTACATCATCTACACAGACACACACAGTAAATGAAAAAATGCACAGACATTGACACAAACACACACTCACAAATAAAAATACACACATTTACAGACACACACTACACACACTAATACACACTAACACAACTAAACCTTTTTAAGCTTTGTAAATTTTATTGTAAATATAAACACAACATACTTCATAAAATGTATTTAAAATTACACATACACACACACACTGGGGTGAGTATGACCTGTTCTATGTTGTATCCGCTGTAATGCGCCATTCCATATCCGCCCACAAACATGGCTCCAGGGAGAGTGTAGAGGTAATTATACTCCGGAGGATCTGTAGGTCTCTTAAACATGTCCAACATCCTCTGTGTGATGAGGAAACCACCTACACACACACACACAGAGTTCATTATAAACAGTGACCACTAGATGGCAGCAGCGTTTTTACATTGTATTTTATAAGTAATAATAATAAACATTTTATAAATGTATTTTGTGTGTGTGTGTGTTTATACACCTGCAATGTTGATTGAGGAAACAAAGGCAGCAAGCAGAGCAAGAGTTTCAGGAAGTGTAGAAGGAGCAAGACCTCCGCCCATCAACACCAACCCACCTACTGCTGTCAGACCTACACACACACACACACACACACACATCACAATGGTGCAGTTTATTATATCATTTAGCAAACACCCTTATCCAGAGCAACATACATTTTTTTATACAACTGAGTGATTGAGGGTTATGGGCCTTGCTTAGGGGCCCAGCAATGGACACTTGGGGGATCTGGGATTTGAACTCACAACCTTCTGATCAATAGTCCTATTACTAAACTACTGAGTGAGAGAATGTGTGTGTGTGTGTGTGTTCATGTAGTTGTGCTTTTTGTGTTTGCGTAGTAATAGGGCTATGTGATCTCATTATAGTGTGTGTGAGACCTGAGATGGCGTTGGTGACAGACATTAGGGGTGAGTGTAGAGCAGGGGTGACACCCCACACTGTGTGATATCCCACGATTCCTGCGAGTCCAAATGTGGTCACCATCTGTGTGAATGCAGCATTGGGGGAGATGAGGCCCAACCCGATCACAGAGCACACACCTACACACACACACACAGAAAAAATTACACATGTTGAAGTTTGACTTTGGACTGCCACCAGTGGGTGACAGTGAGCACGGAGGACTGTGTGTGTGTCTGTGTGTGTGTGTGTGTTACCTGCTGTGTAAACTCCAGCTGAGGTCATGGTTTTTCTAAAGGGAGAAATCCCCGCCCTTTTCTCCGCCTCCAGCTCAGCTACAGTTTTTTGTTTGGCTGGAGCAGCAGGAGGGGCGGTCTTTGGTAAAGGGGCAGGGAAAAGATTATTACCATCCTGTAGACAGGAAATAAAGATTTTAGTGAATACACAGCAGCAAGAATGCGTGACTTCAATAGTGTGTGTGTGTGTGTGTGTGTGTGTGTGTGTGAGAGAGAGAGAGACACACCAGCATGACCACAGTGCCTCTGATGACGTGATCAATGGTGCCGTAGTCGAAGGTGTCACGGGGGGTGAAGTGAAATGTGTCTTTATCAGGACTGATGGCTTTCAGGAGCTTCAGCACATTGTTGGAGTACAGGGAGCTCGCCTGAGTGGCCATGAGACTCGGCAGGTCTGTGTAACCAATGTGTGTTACTCCCTGTGGACACACACCAACACACACATACAAACACATACATGTGTGTATCTGAATGTAGAGTTTAGAGATGTCTTACATACTGCTGTGTGAGAGATTAATTGCAATTCCATGAAAAAGCCTCAAAAAGTGTGTGTGTGTGTGTGTGTGTGTATATTTTCAGACCTTGTGCACGTGCAGTTCTCCAGGTTTTGTTGTCTCTATGTTTCCTCCTGCTTCTGCTGCTAAATCCACCACCACTGATCCATCCCTCATACTCTCCACCATCTCCCTCGT
>NC_080713.1:32526198-32528698 GCF_019097595.1 Hemibagrus wyckioides
TGTGTGAGTGTCTGTGTATTGTGTATGTGGGTATGTTAGTGTGTGTGTGTGTGAGTGTCTGTGTATTGTGAATGTGGGTATGTGAGTGTGTGTGTGTGTGTGTGAGTGTCTGTGTATTGTGTATGTGGGTATGTGAGTGTGTGTGTGTGTGTGAGTGTCTGTGTATTGTGTATGTGGGTATGTGAGTGTGTTTGTGTGTGAGTGTCTGTGTATTGTGTATGTGGGTATGAGTGTGTGTGTGTGTGAGAGTGTCTGTGTATTGTGTATGTGGGTATGTGAGTTTGTGTGTGTGTGTGAGTGTCTGTGTATTGTGTATGTGGGTATGTGAGTGTGTTTGTGTGTGAGTGTCTGTGTATTGTGTATGTGGGTATGTTAGTGTGTGTGTGTGTGAGTGTCTGTGTATTGTGAATGTGGGTATGTGAGTGTGTGTGTGTGTGTGTGTGTGTGAGTGTCTGTGTATTGTGTATGTGGGTATGTGAGTGTGTTTGTGTGTGTGAGTGTCTGTGTATTGTGTATGTGGGTATGTGAGTGTGTGTGTGTGTGTGTGTGAGTGTCTGTGTATTGTGTATGTGGGTATGTGAGTGTGTGTGTGTGTGTGTGTGAGTGTCTGTGTATTGTGTATGTGGGTATGTGAGTGTGTGTGTGTGTGTGAGAGTGTCTGTGTATTGTGTATGTGGGTATGTGAGTGTGTGTGTGTGAGAGTCTCTGTGTATTGTGTATGTGGGTATGTGAGTGTGTTTGTGTGTGTGAGTGTCTGTGTATTGTGTATGTGGGTATGTGAGTGTGTTTGTGTGTGAGTGTCTGTGTATTGTGTATGTGGGTATGTGAGTGTGTTTGTGTGTGTGAGTGTCTGTGTATTGTGTATGTGGGTATGTGAGTGTGTGTGTGTGTGAGTGTCTGTATTGTGTATGTGGGTATGTTAGTGTGTGTGTGTGTGAGTGTCTGTGTATTGTGAATGTGGGTATGTGAGTGTGTGTGTGTGTGTGTGAGTGTCTCTGTATTGTGTATGTGGGTATGTGAGTGTGTTTGTGTGTGAGTGTCTGTGTATTGTGTATGTGGGTATGTGAGTGTGTGTGTGAGTGTCTGTGTATTGTGAATGTGGGTATGTGAGTGTGTGTGTTTGTGTGTGTGAGTGTCTGTGTATTGTGTATGTGGGTATGTGAGTGTGTGTGTGTGTGAGAGTGTCTGTGTATTGTGTATGTGGGTATGTGAGTGTGTGTGTGTGTGTGAGAGTGTCTGTGTATTGTGTATGTGGGTATGTGAGTGTGTTTGTGTGTGTGAGTGTCTGTGTATTGTGTATGTGGGTATGTGAGTGTGTGTGTGTGTGAGTGTCTGTGTATTGTGTATGTGGGTATGTGAGTGTGTGTGTGTGTGTGAGTGTCTGTGTATTGTGTATGTGGGTATGTGAGTGTGTGTGTGTGTGAGTGTCTGTGTATTGTGAATGTGGGTATGTGAGTGTGTGTGTGTGTGTGTGAGTGTCTGTGTATTGTGTATGTGGGTATGTGAGTGTGTGTGTGTGTGAGTGTCTGTGTATTGTGAATGTGGGTATGTGAGTGTGTGTGTGAGTGTCTGTGTATTGTGTATGTGGGTATGTGAGTGTGTGTGTGTGTGTGAGTGTCTGTGTATTGTGTATGTGGGTATGTGAGTGTGTTTGTGTGTGTGAGTGTCTGTGTATTGTGTATGTGGGTATGTGAGTGTGTTTGTGTGTGAGTGTCTGTGTATTGTGTAGTGGGTATTTGAGTGTGTGTGTGAGTGTCTGTGTATTGTGTATGTGGGTATGTGAGTGTGTGTGTGTGTGTGAGTGTCTGTGTATTGTGAATGTGGGTATGTGAGTGTGTGTGTGTGTGTGAGTGTCTGTGTATTGTGAATGTGTTTATGTGAGTGTGTGTGTGTGTGAGTGTCTGTGTATTGTGAATGTGGGTATGTGAGTGTGTGTGTGTGTGTGTGTGAGTGTCTGTGTATTGTGTAGTGGGTATTTGAGTGTGTGTGTGAGTGTCTGTGTATTGTGTATGTGGGTATGTGAGTGTGTGTGTGTGTGTGAGTGTCTGTGTATTGTGAATGTGGGTATGTGAGTGTGTGTGTGTGTGTGAGTGTCTGTGTATTGTGTATGTGGGTATGTGAGTGTGTGTGTGTGTGTGAGTGTCTGTGTATTGTGAATGTGGGTATGTGAGTGTGTGTGTGTGTGTGTGTGAGTGTCTGTGTATTGTGTATGTGGGTATGTGAGTGTGTGTGTGTGTGAGTGTGTATTGTGTATGTGGGTATGTGAGTGTGTGTGTGTGTGTGAGTGTCTGTGTATTGTGTATGTGGGTATGTGAGTGTGTGTGTGTGTGTGAGTGTCTGTGTATTGTGAATGTGGGTATGTGAGTGTGTGTGTGTGTGAGTGTCTGTGTATTGTGAATGTGGGTATGTGAGTGTGTGTGTGTGTGTTTGTGAGTGTCTGTGTATTGTGTATGTGGGTATGTGAGTGTGTGTGTGTGTGTGAGTGTCTGTGTATTGTGAA
>NC_080713.1:32533698-32551198 GCF_019097595.1 Hemibagrus wyckioides
CTACACTCACATCTCTACACTCAGATCTCTACACTCTACACTTAGATCTCTACACTCAGATCTCTACACTCTACACTCACATCTCTACACTCACATCTCTATACTCTACACTCAGATCTCTACACTCTACACTCACATCTCTACACTCAGATCTCTACACTCTACACTTAGATCTCTACACTCAGATCTCTACACTCTACACTCAGATCTCTACACTCACATCTCTATACTCTACACTCAGATCTCTATACTCACATCTCTACACTCACATCTCTACACTCTACACTCACATCTCTACACTCTACACTCACATCTCTACACTCACATCTTTACACTCTACACTCAGATCTCTACACTCTACACTCACATCTCTACACTCACATCTCTACACTCTACACTCACATCTCTACACTCAGATCTCTACACTCTACACTCAGATCTCTACACTCAGATCTCTACACTCTACACTCACATCTCTACACTCAGATCTCTACACTCTACACTCACATCTCTACACTCAGATCTCTACACTCTACACTTAGATCTCTACACTCAGATCTCTACACTCTACACTCAGATCTCTACACTCACATCTCTATACTCTACACTCAGATCTCTACACTCTACACTCACATCTCTACACTCCGATCTCTACACTCTACATTTAGATCTCTACACTCAGATCTCTACACTCTACACTCAGATCTCTACACTCACATCTCTATACTCTACACTCAGATCTCTATACTCACATCTCTACACTCACATCTCTACACTCTACACTCACATCTCTACACTCTACACTCACATCTCTACACTCACATCTTTACACTCTACACTCAGATCTCTACACTCTACACTCACATCTCTACAATCACATCTCTATACTCTACACTCAGATCTCTATACTCACATCTCTACACTCAGATCTCTACACTCTACACCTAGATCTCTACACTCAGATCTCTACACTCTACACTCAGATCTCTACACTCACATCTCTATACACTCAGATCTCTACACTCACATCTCTACACTCTACACTCAGATCTCTACAGTCAGATCTCTACACTCTACACTCACATCTCTACACTCTACACTCAGATCTCTACACTCTACACTTAGATCTCTACACTCAGATCTCTACACTCTACACTTAGATCTCTACACTCAGATCTCTACTCTCACATCTCTACACTCTACACTCTGATCTCTACACTCTACACTCACATCTCTACACTACACTCACATCTCTACACTCTGATCTCTACACTCTACACTCACATCTCTACACTACACTCAGATCTCTACACTCTACACTCTACACTCAGATCTCTACACTCACATCTCTACACTCAGATCTCTACACTCTACACTCACATCTCTACACTCAGATCTCTACACTCAGATCTCTACACTCTACACTCACATCTCTACACTCACATCTCTACACTCTACTCTCACATCTCTACACTCAGATCTCTACACTCAGATCTCTACACTCTACACACATCTCTACACTCACATCTCTACACTCAGATCTCTACACTCTACACTCACATCTCTACACTCTACACTCACATCTCTACATTCTACACTCACATCTCTACACTCACATCTCTACACTCTACACTTAGATCTCTACACTCAGATCTCTATACTCTACACTTAGATCTCTACACTCACATCTCTACACTCTACACTCAGATCTCTACACTCTACACTCACATCTCTACACTCACATCTCTACACTCTACACACATCTCTACACTTAGATCTCTACACTCAGATCTCTACACTCTACACTCATGTCTCTGCACTCTACACTCACATCTCTACATTCTACACTCACATCTCTACACTCACATCTCTACACTCTACACTTAGATCTCTACACTCAGATCTCTACACTCTACACTCAGATCTCTACACTCTACACTCAGATCTCTACACTCAGATCTCTACACTCTACACTCACATCTCTACACTCACATCTCTACACTCTACACTCAGATCTCTACACTCAGATCTCTACACTCTACACTCACATCTCTACACTCAGATCTCTACACTCTACACTCAGATCTCTACACTCAGATCTCTACACTCACATCTCTACACTCAGATCTCTACACTCTACACTCACATCTCTACACTCACATCTCTACACTCTACACTCAGATCTCTACACTCAGATCTCTACACTCTACACTCACATCCCTACACTCACATCTCTACACTCAGATCTCTACACTCTACACTCAGATCTCTACACTCAGATCTCTACACTCTACACTCAGATCTCTACACTCTACACTCACATCTCTACACTCTACACTCACATCTCTACACTCAGATCTCTACACTCTACACTCACATCTCTACACTCAGATCTCTACACTCTACACTCACATCTCTACACTCACATCTCTACACTCTACACTCAGATCTCTACACTCACATCTCTACACTCACATCTCTACACTCACATCTCTACACTCAGATCTCTGCACTCTACACTTCGATCTCTACACTCACATCTCTACACTCTACACTTAGATCTCTACACTCACATCTCTACACTCTACACTCAGATCTCTACACTCTACACTCACATCTCTACACTCACATCTCTACACTCTACACACATCTCTACACTTAGATCTCTACACTCAGATCTCTACACTCTACACTCATGTCTCTACACTCTACACTCACATCTCTACATTCTACACTCACATCTCTACACTCACATCTCTACACTCTACACTTAGATCTCTACACTCAGATCTCTATACTCTACACCTAGATCTCTACACTCAGATCTCTACACTCTACACTCAGATCTCTACACTCAGATCTCTACACTCTACACTCACATCTCTACACTCACATCTCTACACTCTACACTCAGATCTCTACACTCAGATCTCTACACTCTACACCTAGATCTCTACACTCAGATCTCTACACTCTACACTCAGATCTCTACACTCAGATCTCTACATTCTACACTCACATCTCTACACTCAGATCTCTACACTCTACACTCACATCTCTACACTCACATCTCTACACTCACATCTCTACACTCTACACTCAGATCTCTACACTCAGATCTCTACACTCTACACTCACATCTCTACACTCAGATCTCTACACTCTACACTCACATCTCTACACTCAGATCTCTACACTCACATCTCTACACTCAGACCTCTACACTCTACACTCACATCTCTACACTCAGATCTCTACACTCTACACTCACATCTCTACACTCAGATCTCTACACTCACATCTCTACACTCACATCTCTACACTCAGATCTCTACACTCTACACTCACATCTCTACACTCAGATCTCTACACTCACATCTCTACACTCACATCTCTACACTCACATCTCTACACTCTACACTCAGATCTCTACACTCACATCTCTACACTCACATCTCTACACTCAGATCTCTGCACTCTACACTTCGATCTCTACACTCACATCTCTACACTCTACACTTCGATCTCTACACTCACATCTCTACACTCTACACTTAGATCTCTACACTCACATCTCTACACTCTACACTCAGATCTCTACACTCTACACTCAGATCTCTACACTCTACACTCACATCTCTACACTCTACACTCAGATCTCTACACTCAGATCTCTACACTCTACACTCACATCTCTACACTCACATCTCTACACTCTACACTCACATCTCTACACTCAGATCTCTACACTCAGATCTCTACACTCTACACTCACATCTCTACACTCACATCTCTACACTCACATCTCTACACTCACATCTCTACACTCTACACTTCAATCTCTACACTCACATCTCTACACTCACATCTCTACACTCTACACTCACATCTCTACACTCACATCTCTACACTCTACACTCAGATCTCTACACTCAGATCTCTATACTCTTCACTCAGATCTCTACACTCAGATCTCTTCACTCAGATCTCTACAGTCAGATTTCTACACTCTTCACTCAGATCTCTACACTCAGATTTCTACAGTCAGATCTCTACACTCAGATCTCTGCACTCTACACTCAGATCTCTACACTCTTCACTCAGATTTCTACAGTCAGATCTCTACACTCAGATCTCTACACTCTTCACTCAGATCTCTATACTCTTCTCTCAGATCTCTACACTCAGATTTCTACACTCAGATCTCTACACTCAAATCTCTACACTCAGATTTCTTCACTCAGATCTCTAAATTCACCTGGTGTCAAAACCTCTCACTACCGCTCCCATAGATTTAGCAGCTCCTGCAGCAGCCAGGCCTGCAACTCCACCACCGATCACGAGCACCTACACACACACACAGAAAAAATACAATAGACTCTGTGTGTGTGTGTGTGAGAGAGAGTGAGAGTGAGAGAGAGAGAGAGAGAGAGAGAGAGAGAGAGAGAGAGATGCTCTACCTTTGCAGGTGGAACCTTCCCTGCTGCTGTAATCTGACCAGTGAAAAATCTACCAAAATTGTTTGCAGCGAGGACGACAGCCTTGTACCTGTTCACACAGAACCCAGTGCTGAGACCTTCTCCAGAGCCTTCACAGTGTCTTACAGTTTCAAAGTCATGGCGAGAGAGAACTTTAGATGTTTCCATACCCTGCAATGTTGGCCATGGAGCTGAGGGCATCGTAGCTCTGAGCGATGGTGACCCGCGGGACCTGGTCCATGGCAAGCACTGTGCTGTGACGCTGTGCCAGTTTCTCCATCAGCTCAGTGTTCTGTGCTGGATAAATAAAACTCACCAGAGTGGAGCCTTCCTTCAGCAGCTCCGCCTCATGGAGGCCCAAAGACTCATTAAACACCGGCCCTCGCACCTACAACAACAACACAAAATAATCATACTGTACACACCACCACCCCCTCCCCCTGTGCACAGGTTTCTCACTTTAAGCACAAGGTCCGAGTTAAAAGCTCCTATGGTGTTTATGATGGAGGCTCCTGCTGCTCGGTACTGCTGGTCTGAGAACTTTGCCTCTTGGCCGGCTCCTTCCTCCACCTGCACCTGGAAACCCTGCTTCACCAGAGCCTCCACACCCACAGGGGACACCGCCACACGCTGCTCGTTCTTCATGATTTCCTTAGGAACACCCACCAGCAAGTCCTTATAACGGACACCTGGAGAATAAACACAAAACTGAAGGTACTATAGACACAGGAGCAGAGGCAGCTAGAACAACACTGAAGCAGAAAGATGGGCAGCTGGAACAACACTGAGGCAGAAAGAGGCAGCATAACCAGATGTACACAGTCATTAGAGCATTAAACACACATGACCTGTAGAGCTGTGGGTTCTACAGAGACTCCAGAGGGAACTGAAGGAATACTAAGGCAGAAGGAGGGAGATGCAGATACACCTGTATTCAGGTAGAGACAGAGGCACTGGAAGAAAATTGAGGCAGAAACTGAGGCGGCTCTATGATATTATAGTGGCATCATATGAAAAAGTCAGTGAGTGAACGAGTGATGAGAGTAATGATGTACTGAGGCAAGAACAGATGCAAGTGAGAGTTAATGGAGGCAAATAACAGAGGCAATTAAAGAAGTGTAAAAACTTCAGCATGATATACACCGATCAGCCATAACATTATGACCACCCTCAGGTGACGTGAATAAGACTGTAAGAAACTACAGACTGCCCCAACCCATATTCCACTCCACAGTTCACATCTGAAAGAGCTCATTCCCAAAAAGGCTTACATATCATATAGAAATATCTTTAATTCAAACCAGTTTATCTATTTGTGGGCATTTTTACATTGGCTTAAAGCAGCCTTACCAAACATTTAGAACACTTAATCCAATTAATTATTAGTCTGGGAGCGGCAGCAGGACATCAAGAACCGTCCCGGAACAAAGGGTATCATCCAGCCCTTTGGAAATACACAGTTCTTACTGTAATTTACATTTAAAGTGAAACTCATTTAACTTACAGACGGGAAACACTGTATAAAATGTTCGAGCAGGATTTGTCCTGCGTTCTTTTTGACTCCGATGAACCCAAAGTACTTTATGTATTTTGTCACTGCGACGCTGCAATAAACTTCTACATTAAGATCTTCGACGCCCTCATTGTTTTATTTTTCTTACAAGACTGAGTATCTCCTCATCATGGCACCTGTTAGTGGGTGGGATATATTAGGCAGCAAGTGAACATTTTGTCCTCAAATTTGATGTTAGAAGCAGGAAAAATGGACGTAAGGATTTGAGTGAGTTTGACCAAAAGGGTCAAATTGTGATGGCTAGACCACTGGATCAGAGCATCTCCAAAACTGCAGCTCTTGTGGGGTGTTCCCGGTCTGCAGGGGTCACTATCTATCAAAAGTGGTCCAAGGAAGGAACAGTGGTGAACCGGTGACAAGGGGTGACATGGGCGGTCAAGGCTCATTGATGCAGGTGGGGAGCGAAGGCTGGCCCATGTGATCCGATCCAACAGACTGGTTCTGATAGACAGGGGTCTATAGAATACACAGTGCATTACAGTTTGTTTTGTATGGGGCCACATAGCTGCAGACCGGTCAGGGTGCCCATGCTGACCCCTGTGCACTGCCGAAGGCACCAACAATGGGCACGTGAGCATCAGAACTGGACCACAGAGCAATAGGTGTCCTGGTCTGATGAATCATGTTGTCTTTTACATCACGTGGATGGCCATGTACATCTCTTACTTGGGGAACACATAGCACCAGTCTCAAACGGCAACTTTCAGGACTTAAAGGATCTGCTGCTAACATCTTGGTGCCAGATACCACAGCACACCTTCAGGGATCTAGTGGAGTCCATGCCTTGACAACTCCGGGCTGTTTTGGCAGCAAAAGGGGGACCAGTACAATATTAGGCAGGTGGTCATAATGTTATGGCTGATTGGTGTATAAACACTATGATGCCCAGGATACAAAGGAGTTTCTTTCACTGTTTCTGCATCAACACTCCTGTACTGCCTCAATTCCTGTCTTTACTCCCCATCTGTTCCTCCCTCAGCACACATGCTTGAATGAATCATTCAGCACACACTCCTTGAATGACTTTTTACTGCCCAAATACCCCTTTACCTCCCTTCATTCTACCTCAGTACTTCTTACCTCTCTCTGTACTTCTGTTGATACTCCTGCACTGCCCCTGTTATGCCTCAGTATTGTTTACAATACTGTTGTCTACTGTTATGTCACTCCATCCCTCCTCCATGACCCCCGTCCCTACCCCAGTACCCTGTACCCCAGCTGAGGTATTGAGAATCAGAAGGCAGTAAACGAGGCAGCTCATGCTCCTGCAGTTCTCAGCTTTCACATTTCTCCTCATAACCAACATGGCCGCCTTCAATGACACCAGGACATTATTAGCAGCTGATTGGCTGAAATCCAGCATGTCCTGGCCTGCACCATCTCACCGACTCGCAGTGTTTTAAACCCGACATTACACACTCACACACACACACAAAACTTTAAAAGATACTGGGAGAGAAGCTCTCTCTCTCTCTCTCTCTCTCTCTCTCACACACACACACATTTATAGTAGAAGTTGTGGCGGTGTGGTTGCATGGCTGTGTTGCGGTCACCTTTATTTGACCTCTCTTTTATCTCTACTGACAAGCTTTACTGCACAAGAATAAATAGATTCTTTACATCAAAGTGCTAAAACATTGAAACTCACCGCAATCTACTGTTACTTACAAATAATTTTTATTCTACAGCAAATTAAACAACTATAAACAAGTTCCATTCGAACGTGTGTGTGTGTGTGTGTGTGTGTGTACACATATTTTCTTACCTTTAGCTGCATGTTTGTTCCAGAGTGCTGGAATGTTGTGGAAACGTCTGACAGAGACGCCACACACACACCGTAACATGGACATGGCTCAGGCACTTCTTACACACTCCTCACACACACTCCTCACACACACTCCTCACACACACTTCACACACTCGGTGCCGTCCCCGGTTTATTAAAGTGTCTCGGTCAGACTCCTGTGCTCATGGTCTTCTCACAGAGGAACACAAAGTCAAACTCTTGCTTTTTCTATTCCTGTGTGTGTGTGTGTGTGTGTGTGTGTGTGTGTTTCTTCGGCAAAGGCTCCGTGACATTAGGGGAGAACATGGTAGGACAGCCAACTCTCTCTCTCTCTCTCTCTCTCTCACTCTCTCTCTCTCTCTCTCTCTCTCTCTTACACACATACACTGCCAAGGTGGAAAGAAAGCCATGGCATAACTGTCCAGTACAGATTGTCCACCTGGGCCACCTGTGACAGCCCACAGCCTGAAAAGATGACTGAACATGATGGAGAAACTCATTTCCTCCTCATTTCCCACTTCAGGGCTGAAAATCAAGAAGTAACAAGAAGCTAATCCAGGAGATCACCCACACAAGGCATTACTGCATACTCCATGTGGACTCACAGTGTCCCATCATCCTTTTCACTTTTCAGAACTATTTTTTTTTTCAATCTGTTCATATGTCTGATTTCTCTATGGTGGTTCTCCAAAATCCTGTAATCAGGTGCCCCGTTAACTGTGAGTGCATTAAAATGATCTCCTACATATGATAATTAGGCCCATTCATCTGAATTGTTATTTCCACCACTGTCACAAAGACCGAAACGATGGAACCCCTGGCTTTTCTTCATCACCCCCTGAGGATCCCTGGATCTGGTAGGTTTGAGAACCTTTCCCAAAACCTAGTCCTGAAGAATTCCCTATCAATGCCTTCTGGTATTTTTCTCAATTCCTCCTGAATTAATCCACATGTCTGTCTGTGCTTCAGGACACAGGAAGTGTCTCAGAGTTCTTAGGGATCTGTGGGCTTTGGAGAAAACCCCTTCAGCCGTAAAGATGGTAAGAGATGATTTCTGAGTAGGAAGCCCATCTGCTATTAGAAGTAAGAGTTTATCCTTATCAGGTGAACCTTTTGTTGTCTACTGTGTTTGTAGTGATTCATGTGGAAAAGAGCTTCAGTTCTGGCTTTAATGTTTGTTTGAAAGCTTTTATCTGCTTGATTATCTCTTCTAACTCTATAAAGCCCAACCTGGATAAATATCTTTAAGTAAAACACGTTTCCCTCACCCTCACCTGGTCAAACACACTCCTTAAAGTACTGTACTTTAGCATATTCCTGTTGTCTTGCTCTGATACCCCTGTATGGTGCCTGATGGACCAGATCTTTCACAGGGTCTGCAGCTGCTGCTGTGATCCTCTGTGCGCTGAAATTTATGAAGTGGTTGGTTATGGTACTGGTTCCATTTCAAGGTTCTTTCATGAACTTGGGTGACTTGCTCTCCCACTACCTGAGGAATCATCTTCACTGGTTTCTTCTGGTCAGACCTGAGCCTCTGTCTACAGCAGACAAGGTAGATCTTGAGAATGCAAAGCCTTCCTCTAAAACAGTCCAGCAGAGCTGCTGACTAAGAGGATCTGCTGGACAAGATGATCTGCTGGACAAGAGGATCTGTTGGGGGATGGTTCATCCCAATGTTTTGAACATATCCAGATACCACTGTAGATCTGACCACTGTGCTGTGCTGACCAGGAAGAGACATTTCTTCATGTAAGGTACAGGAGAGGAGGCCTTTAATCTTTATTATAATAATGATCAGAAGATGATGATCTCAGTGAATGCTATGCAGTAGTACCAAAAAAACAATGAACTCTCTCTGCAAACAGAAGACAGTAGAGTTTAATAAAGACAGCTCTTTTTGTCATGTACACATTACAGTACACTACATTTCAATTCAATTCAATTCAGTTTATTTTGTATAGCGCCTTTTACAATGAACATTGTCTCAAAGCAGCTTTACAAAAGAAGAAAACAGAGAAAAAGGAGGGGAAAATGAAAAATAATAATAAAAAATAAAAAATAAAAATAACTAATTAACTAGAAATAAGAATAAATTATTAAATTCTATAATTAGACTATTTTATCCCTAATGAGCAAGCCTGTGGCGACGGCAGCAAGGAAGAACTCCCTGGGATGGAAAGGAAGAAACCTTGAGAGGAACCAGGCTCAGAAGGGAACCCATCCTCATTTGGGTGACACTAAACAGAAAATAATGTATCTGTAACTGATTAATGTCCTTTCTACAACAGAAATCAATGACCCATGAGGAACTATTAGGTCAGTGTAGTTTCTAAGGTCATTATAAACACTAGTTCTTTGCTGTCACAAGCTGACAGATGAAATGGCAGATCTGTGATGGTGTGAAAGTCCCCAAGTGGCTCTGTCCATGGCTGTCTCCTGGTCCACACAGATCCATCCACAGCATCAGTGGGCACCATCAAGCGAGGAGACTCCGACCAGGGGTAGGGCAGTGGTCACACTGGAAACACTGGGAGCTCAGGAGTGGGGTGTATAGCTCCACAGAGAAAGACAGAGAGAGAAAGAGAAAGTTATTAAGTTTCTGATCATGTGATGCTTAAAGACAATGTAGAATTATGTGTAAAGTGCAGGCAGGGACTCCAGCAAGACTAGCTATGACATCATAACTAAAAGGGAGAGCCAGAAGGTGACAGACACGAAGGCTTCCCGGGACATAAAGCATCCAACCACTTCACAGTCAGCAAACCTGAGTGACCATGTGATGGTGGTAAGATGACAGCATCCAACACATCCCAGTCACCAAACACTCTATGACCATGAACCTTCCAGATCTGCTCCTTTACCTAAGAAAACTATACATTAAAAGCTCGACTAAACAAATGTGTCTTCAGCCTAGACTTAAACATTGAGACTGTGTCTGAATCCCCAACACTAATTGGAAGGCTGTTCCATAACTGTGGGGCTTTGAAAGAGAAAGCTCCGCCCCCTGCTGTAGCCTTTGCTACTTGAGGTACTTTGATCGGAGTAGGCGTGGCGGATCATAAAAGACTAAAAGATCGCTCAGGTACTGCGGCGCGAGACCATTTAGTGCTTTATAGGTTAGTAACTATTTTATAATCAGTGTGAAATCTGACTGGGAGCCAATGTAGTGTGGATAAAATAGGAGTGATGTGTTCATATCTTCTGGTTCTAGTTAGGACGCTAACTACTGCATTCTGGACTAATTGGAGCTTGTGTATGCTCCTACTGGAACATCCAGACAGTAAGACATTACAATAATCCAACCTAGAGGTAACAAGAGCATGAACTAATTTTTCTGCATCATGAAGTGACATCATATTTCTTATCTTAGTGATATTTCTGAGATGGAAGAAGGCTACCCGAGTGATATTATCTACATGAGCTTCAAATGAAAGACCAGAATCAATAATCACACCAAGATGTTTTACTGCTGGACAAGATGAAACCGAAAGACCATCCACCATTACTCTGTAATCAGAAAGCTCACTTCTAGCTGCATGTGGTCCTAGTACAAGCACCTCTGTCTTGTCCGAATTAAGCAGGAGGAAGTTAGTGACCATCCAATGTCTAATGTCCTTTACACATTCTTCTATCTTAATAAGCTGGTGTCTCTCATCTGATTTAGCTGAAACATATAGCTGTGTGTCATCTGCATAACAGTGGAAGTTAATACCATGTTTACGAATAATTGCACCAAGGGGTAACATATATAGGGAGAAAAGCAGTGGGCCTAAAACAGAACCTTGTGGAACACCGAACATAACCTTGGTATGCATGGAGAAGTCACCATCTAGATCTACAAACTGATAACGGTCAGTCAAATAAGACCTGAGCCAGGAGAGGGCTGTTCCTTTAACACCAACAACATGTTCTAGTCTATCAAGTAGAACAGTGTGGTCAATGGTGTCAAAAGCTGCACTAAGATCCAGTAACACCAGTGAGGAGACACAACCCTGATCAGAAGCCAGTAACAGGTCATTGACCACTTTAACCAGTGCTGTCTCTGTGCTATGATGAGGCCTAAATCCTGACTGATACATTTCATAAATGTTATTTCTATGCAGGTCTGAACATAACTGCTGTGCTACAGCCTTTTCTAGGATCTTGGAGATAAAGGGCAGGTTTGATATCGGTCTGTAGTTAGACAGCTGACAGGTCGAGGTCCGGTTTTTTAATCAAGGGTTTGATAACTGCTAGCTTAAAAGATTTAGGCACATAGCCAGTGCTTAGAGAAGAATTAATTACTTTTAGAAGGGGTTCAGTAGCTACTGGTAATATCTGTTTAAGGAAAGATGTGGGTAAAGGATCTAGGATGCAGGTAGAAGATTTTGAAGAAGAAATTAGTGAAATTAGATCAGGCTCTTGAAGTGGAGTGAAGCACTCTAAGCTCTGATCAGAAATAGTTATATTATCTAAAGGATTATCTATCAAATAATATGGTTTTAAATTAATAGTCTGAATTTTTTGCCTGATATTGTCAATTTTTTCATTGAAAAAATTCATGAAGTCATTGCTGCTAAATGTAGATGGTGTGCGCTTTTCTACAGTGGTTTTACTCCTAGTTAGTTTTGCTACAGTGCTAAATAAAAATTTTGGGTTGTTTTTGTTATCTTCGATTAGGGCAGAGAGATACGCTGATCTAGCAGCACTAAGAGAATTTTTGTATCTCAGAAGGCTTTCCTTCCATGCAATCTGGAATACTGCTAATTTAGTTTGACGCCATTTACGCTCTAGTTTCCTAGCTGATTGTTTTAAAGCTCGTGTTTGGTCGTTGTACCAGGGTGCTAGTTTCTTCTCTTTCATTTTTTTCCTTTTAAGTGGAGCTACAGTGTCTAGGGTGTTCCGAAATAATGACTCCAAGTAATCAGTCGCCTGGTCAAGTTCTGTAGGGTCGGAAGGTGAACCAATCACGTGTGATAATTCTGGGAGACTATCGGTAAATCTCTGTGCAGTAGCAGACGTAAATATACGCTTCATACGGTAAAGCGCCAAGTTGCGCATCTCGTGACTAAGACGCATTCTAAATGAAACTAGATCATGATCTGAGAGCTTCCGACTGTGGAAGAGTGACTCTGTTTTCTATATTTAATCCGAATGTAAAAATGAGATCCAGAGTGTGACCTCCATTATGAGTGGGTCCTATTACATTTTGATTAACACCTAATGAATCTAAGATGGACACACCTGCTGTTCTCAGAGGGTCTTCTGGCTTATCAAAATGAATGTTGAAGTCTCCTACTATTAATGCTTTGTCTAAAGAAACAACAAGGTTTGAAGTAAAATCTCCAGATTCACTGAGGAATTCAGAGTATGGTCCTGGGGGTCTGTAAATAACAATTAGTGGAATTGACTCTGTGAACTTATTATTAGTACTTGCGTACGTTAGGTTAGTATAAAGAACTTCGAATGCATTGAACTGATGTCTGGGTTTTTGGGTGTGGCACTTAGCTTATTATCATGAATAACTGCGACACCTCCTCCCCTGCCTGTTAGACGCAGTTGATGTATATAGCTATAGCCAGGCGGACAAGCTTCATTTAATTCTACGTACTCGTTTTGTTTAATCCATGTTTCTGTTAAACAAAGAACGCTGAACTCCTGATCAGTAATCAGTTCATTAATAATAAGTACTTTAGTTGACAGAGATCTTATATTTAACAGTCCTAGCTTCAGATCAAAGGTGCAGGCTGTGCATTCACTATCATCTAGTTTTATGTTAATCAGGTTACTAAAACAAATTTTCTGATTGTTAAAACATTTTCGTTTGGTTCGGGGAACAGACACAGTCTCAATGTTATGAACCCTGAGTGACGACTCTTTGCAGCTAGCAGACGGTTGGATTAACCTGCTTGTCTGCTCCCTGGCCCTGGCCCTGGATTGTCACCGATTAACTAGATCTGCTCTAAGACTATGTTCTATGCTGCAAGAAATGAGAGCAGCACCCTCCCGAGTGGGATGGACACCGTCCCGTCCTAACAGGCCAGCCTTGCCCTCAAAAGAGCTCCAATTGTCTATGAAGCCCACATTGTTTTTGGAGCACCACCTGGACATCCAGCAGTTCATCGACCATAACCTGCTGTAAGCTACATCACCACGCCGCATTGGTACATTTATTTGGACTATCCTAACATATTTCATTAATCTGGAGTCAGAGCTTTGATCTGGTGCCCAGAGAGCAGACAGCGTTAATGGTCTTGCTCTACAGTGGCAGGGGAAGTTCAGCAATAATAAGGTCTTGAACTGCAGACCTTCTTATTAGTAACTGAAGAACTTAACCACTGAGCAACCATCTCCTCTATACCACCTCCCTACCTCCTCCCCTCCTCCTCCATACCTCCCCCATACCTCCTCCACACCTCTTCCATACTTCCTCCATACCTCCTCCACACCTCCCCATACCTCTTCCATACCCACTCCACACCTCCTCCATACATCCTCCACACCTCCCCCATACTTCCCGCACACTTCTCCCATACCTCCTCCACACCTCCTCCATACTTCCCCCACACTTCTCCCATACCTCCTCCACACCTCCTCCATACTTCCTTCATACCACCTCCCCTCCTCTTCCACACATCCTCCACACCTCCTCCATACCTCCTCCCCTCCTCCTCCACACTTCCTCCCCATCTCCTCCATACCTCCTCCCCTCCCCTTCCATGCCTCCTCCATACCACCTTTACACCTCCTCCACACCTCCTCCATACCTCCTACATACCACCTTTACACCTCCTCCATACCTCCTCCACACCTTCTCCCCTCTTCTTCCAGACCTCCTCCATACCTCCTACCCACCTCCTCCCCATCTCCTCCACACCTCCTTCATACCTCCTCCCCATCTCCTCCATACCTCCTCCCCTCCTCTTCCACACCTCCTCCATACCATCTTTACACTTTCTCCATACCTCCTCCATACCTCCTCCCCATCTTCTCCATACCCCCTCCATACCACCTCCATACCCTCTCTCCTCCTACTGCATACCTCCTCCATTCCTCTTCCACTACTCCTCCATACCTCCTACATACCTCCTCTATTCTTCCTTCATACATCCTCGACATCTCCTCCATTCCCCCTACATACCTGCTACATACCTTCTCCATACCTCCTCCATACCACCTCCCCTCCTCCTCCATACCAAATTTGCACCTCCTCCATATTTCCTTCTCATCTCCTCCACACCTCCTCCATACCTCCTGCATACCACCTTTACACTTTCTCCACACCTCCTCCATACCTCCTCCCCACCTCTTCCACACCTCCTCCATACCTCCTCCATACCACCTTTACAACTCCTCTACACCTCCTCCACACCTCCTCCCCTCCTCCTCCACACCTCCTCCATACCAACTTTAATCCTCCTCCACACCTCCTCCCTATCTCCTCCATACCTCCTCACCTCCTCTTCCACACCTCCTCCATACTATCTTTAAACTTTCTCCACACCTCCTCCATACCTCCTCCCCATCTTCTCCACACCTCCTCCATACCTCCTCCCCTCCTCTTCCACACATCCTCCATACTCTTCCATACCACCTTTACACCTCCTCCATACCTCCTCCCCTCCTCCTCCACACCTCCTCCATACCAACTTTACACCTCCTCCATACCTCCTCCCAATCTCCTCCATACCTCCTCCCCTGCTCTTCCACACCTCCTCCATACCTCTTCCATACCACCTTTACACCTCCTCCACACCTCCTCCATACCTCCTACATTCCACCTTTACACCTCCCCCATACCTCCTCCACACCTCCTCCCCACCTTCTCCCCACCTCTTCCATACCTCCTCCCCACTACCTCCATACCCTCTCTCCTCCTACTCCATACCTCCTCCATTCCTCCTCCACAACTCCTTCATATCTCCTACATACCTCCTCCATTCCCCCTACATACCTGATACATACCTTCTCCATACCTCTGGATTTTGTGTAGAACTTCAGTAGAAATTAAGTAGTGTCATTTCTTTGTTTTCTTCTCCACTGTGGAGCAGCACGATGGCACAGTTACCACATCCCACCTCTACAGTCTTGGGTGTGATCCTGAACTGGGTTACAGTCTGTGTGGTGTTCTCCTAGTGTTCGTGTTAGGGTTAGGGTTAGAATCCTACAGGTTCTCCGCTTTCCTCCCACATACCCAAAAACATGCAAGTAGGTGGACTGGGTAAGATGACCCGCCCCGCGGTGTGAATGTGAATGTATCTGAATGTATGTTGCCCTGTGATACAATGGTGACCCATCCACAGTGTGTTCCTCATGACCAGAGTTCCCTGCTCTGGATTCCCCCATGACATTAAACAGACTAGGAACCTCCTCAGCCCTTAAACTTCTGCCCAGATCTGCAGACAGCATCATCATGCCTCTGTCATTTCTCTGTAAAAGATTAAATGTTGAAAAGAAGTCTTGGATTGTGTGTTATGAATGAGGAAATGTTTGAGGAGCAGATATGTGACACTTGCTTCATCTTTATCTGAGCAGGAAGTAGTCATGGGTCAGTGTACCCAGAATATACATCACTGCTTACACAACACTTTACACAATACTTATGTATATTCACTAAACCATTACTGTAACTGAGAGTGACATTACAACTCACAACATGAATTATCTCAAGTTTATACTGTGGGGAAAAATAAACAAAATAAAAACTTTGTTTAAAGATAAAGGTTTAAATAAGACATCAGATGCTGACAAAACACACTAGAAATAATTATTAGCTTTAAGATGACGAGAAAGAAGACAGAGGAAGAGCTCCTGGTTACTTCAGGAATAAACATACTGAGGAAAAAAAACACAATTACACATCCTCGTATTTTCCAGGTCATCTGATCTGTGTGTTTATCATGCTCATGTGACACACTGCCTCATCACGGTCACTACACACAGCACTAACAGAACGAGTGAGGTGTTGAACACATTTAGTCTGAAACACCATCTTGTTACTGCATTATGGCTGGTCTCCATCACCTGGAGGTTCTCCACTGGGTCTGAAGGGAACTGTGTGAATTCACTGAAACTGAAAAGGTTATGCTGTTTCTCATACAGGGATTAATCTGACTGAGATTTCATTAATACAGTGATCCTCTGATGTAAAGAAGCAGAGAGGTTGTGTGTGATGCTGTTGTGGCTTCTGTAAATAGAACACCTGGTGTGGTGATTACATCGAATATAGAGAGCTGAGATTCTATTAAAGGTATAAAATAATAGTTCATATTAGAAGTAAACTTTTGTAACAGTGGTGGTCAGTGATTGGTCTTTTGTAACAGTGGTGGTCAGTGATTGGTCTTTTGTAACAGTGGTGGTCAGTGATTGGTCTTTTGTAACAGTGGTGGTCAGTGATTGGTCTTTTGTAACAGTGGTGGTCAGTGATTGATCTTTTTTAACAGTGGTGGTCAGTGATTGGTCTTTTGTAACAGTGGTGGTCAGTGATTGATCTTTTTTAACAGTGGTGGTCAGTGATTGGTCTTTTGTAACAGTGGTGGTCAGTGATTGGTCTTTTGTAACAGCGGTGGTCATTGATTGGTCTTTTGTAACAGTGGTGGTCAGTGATTGGTCTTTTGTAACAGTGGTGGTCAGTGATTGGTCTTTTGTAACAGTGGTGGTCAGTGATTGGTCTTTTGTAACAGT
>NC_080713.1:32563698-32603698 GCF_019097595.1 Hemibagrus wyckioides
GTGTGTGTGTGTTCATGGTTGTGTGTGTGTGTTCATGGTTGTGTGTGTGTGTGTTCATGGTTGTGTGTGTTCATGGTTGTGTGTGTTCATGGTTGTGTGTGTGTGTGTGTTCATGGTTGTGTGTGCGTTCATGGTTGTGTGTGTGTTCATGGTTGTGTGTGTGTGTGTTCATGGTTGTGTGTGTGTGTGTTCATGGTTGTGTGTGTGTGTGTTCATGGTTGTGTGTGTGTGTGTGTGAGTTCATGGTTGTGTGTGAGTTCATGGTTGAGTGTGTGTGTGTGTTCATGGTTGTGTGTGTGTGTGTGTGTGTGTGTGTGTTCATGGTTGTGTGTGTGTGTTCATGGTTGTGTGTGTGTGTGTTCATGGTTGTGTGTGTTCATGGTTGTGTGTGTGTGTGCGTTCATGGTTGTGTGTGCGTTCATGGTTGTGTGTGTGTTCATGGTTGTGTGAGTTCATGGTTGTGTGTGTGTGTTCATGGTTGTGTGTGTGTGTGTTCATGGTTGTGTGTGTGTGTGTGTTCATGGTTGTGTGTGTGTGTGTGTGTGTGTGTGTGTGTGTGTTCATGGTTGTGTGTGAGTTCATGGTTGTGTGTGAGTTCATGGTTGTGTGTGAGTTCATGGTTGTGTGAGTTCATGGTTGTGTGTGTGTGTGTTCATGGTTGTGTGTGTGTGTGTGTTCATGGTTGTGTGTGTGTGTTCATGGTTGTGTGTGTGTGTTCATGGTTGTGTGTGTGTTCATGGTTGAGTGTGTGTGTGTTCATGGTTGTGTGTGTGTTCATGGTTGTGTGTGTGTTCATGGTTGAGTGTGTGTGTGTTCATGGTTGAGTGTGTGTGTTCATGGTTGAGTGTGTGTGTTCATGGTTGAGTGTGTGTGTTCATGGTTGTGTGTGTGTGTGTGTGTTCATGGTTGTGTGTGTGTGTGTGTTCATGGTTGTGTGTGTGTGTTCATGGTTGTGTGTGTGTGTGTGTTCATGGTTGTGTGTGTGTGTGTGTGTTCATGGTTGTGTGTGTGTGTTCATGGTTGTGTGTGTGTGTTCATGGTTGTGTGTGTGTGTTCATGGTTGTGTGTGTGTGTTCATGGTTGTGTGTGTGTGTGTGTTCATGGTTGTGTGTGTGTGTGTGTGTGTGTGTTCATGGTTGTGTGTGTGTGTGTGTGTGTGTGTTCATGGTTGTGTGTGTGTGTGTGTTCATGGTTGTGTGTGTGTGTGTGTGTTCATGGTTGTGTGTGTGTGTGTGTGTGTTCATGGTTGTGTGTGTGTGTGTTCATGGTTGTGTGTGTGTGTGTTCATGGTTGTGTGTGTGTTCATGGTTGTGTGTGTGTGTGTGTTCATGGTTGTGTGTGTGTGTTCATGGTTGTGTGTGTGTGTGTTCATGGTTGTGTGTGTGTGTGTTCATGGTTGTGTGTGTGTGTGTTCATGGTTGTGTGTGTGTGTGTTCATGGTTGTGTGTGTTCATGGTTGTGTGAGTTCATGGTTGTGTGTGAGTTCATGGTTGTGTGTGTGTGTTCATGGTTGTGTGTGTGTGTGTTCATGGTTGTGTGTGTGTGTGTGTTCATGGTTGTGTGTGTGTGTGTGTGTTCATGGTTGTGTGTGTGTGTGTGTTCATGGTTGTGTGTGTGTGTGTTCATGGTTGTGTGTGTGTGTGTGTTCATGGTTGTGTGTGTGTGTGTGTTCATGGTTGTGTGTGTGTGTGTGTGTGTGTTCATGGTTGTGTGTGTGTGTGTGTGTGTGAGTTCATGGTTGTGTGTGAGTTCATGGTTGTGTGAGTTCATGGTTGTGTGAGTTCATGGTTGTGTGAGTTCATGGTTGTGTGTGTGTGTGTGTGTTCATGGTTGTGTGTGTGTGTGTTCATGGTTGTGTGTGTGTTCATGGTTGTGTGTGTGTTCATGGTTGAGTGTGTGTGTGTTCATGGTTGAGTGTGTGTGTTCATGGTTGAGTGTGTGTGTTCATGGTTGAGTGTGTGTGTTCATGGTTGTGTGTGTGTGTGTGTTCATGGTTGTGTGTGTGTGTGTGTTCATGGTTGTGTGTGTGTGTGTGTTCATGGTTGTGTGTGTGTGTTCATGGTTGTGTGTGTGTGTGTGTGTGTTCATGGTTGTGTGTGTGTGTGTGTGTGTTCATGGTTGTGTGTGTGTGTGTGTGTGTTCATGGTTGTGTGTGTGTGTGTGTTCATGGTTGTGTGTGTGTGTGTTCATGGTTGTGTGTGTGTGTGTTCATGGTTGTGTGTGTGTGTGTGTTCATGGTTGTGTGTGTGTGTGTGTTCATGGTTGTGTGTGTGTGTGTGTTCATGGTTGTGTGTGTGTGTGTGTTCATGGTTGTGTGTGTGTGTGTGTTCATGGTTGTGTGTGTGTGTTCATGGTTGTGTGTGTGTGTGTGTGTTCATGGTTGTGTGTGTGTGTGTGTGTTCATGGTTGTGTGTGTGTGTGTGTGTTCATGGTTGTGTGTGTGTGTGTGTGTTCATGGTTGTGTGTGTGTGTGTTCATGGTTGTGTGTGTGTGTGTGTTCATGGTTGTGTGTGTGTGTGTTCATGGTTGTGTGTGTGTGTTCATGGTTGTGTGTGTGTGTTCATGGTTGTGTGTGTGTGTGTTCATGGTTGTGTGTGTGTGTGTGTTCATGGTTGTGTGTGTGTTCATGGTTGTGTGTGTGTGTTCATGGTTGTGTGTGTGTGTGTTCATGGTTGTGTGTGTGTGTTCATGGTTGTGTGAGTTCATGGTTGTGTGTGTGAGTTCATGGTTGTGTGTGTGTGTTCATGGTTGTGTGTGTGTGTGTTCATGGTTGTGTGTGTGTGTGTTCATGGTTGTGTGTGTGTGTGTGTTCATGGTTGTGTGTGTTCATGGTTGTGTGTGTGTGTGTTCATGGTTGTGTGTGTGTGTGTGTTCATGGTTGTGTGTGTGTGTGTGTTCATGGTTGTGTGTGTGTGTGTTCATGGTTGTGTGAGTTCATGGTTGTGTGTGTGAGTTCATGGTTGTGTGTGTGTGTTCATGGTTGTGTGTGTGTGTGTTCATGGTTGTGTGTGTGTGTTCATGGTTGTGTGTGTTCATGGTTGTGTGTGTGTGTGTTCATGGTTGTGTGTGTGTGTGTGTGTTCATGGTTGTGTGTGTGTGAGTTCATGGTTGTGTGTGTGTGTGTTCATGGTTGTGTGTTTGTGTGTTCATGGTTGTGTGTGTGTGTGTTCATGGTTGTGTGTGTTCATGGTTGTGTGTGTGTGTGTGTTCATGGTTGTGTGTGTGTTCATGGTTGTGTGTGTGTTCATGGTTGTGTGTGTGTTCATGGTTGTGTGTGTGTGTTCATGGTTGTGTGTGTGTTCATGGTTGTGTGTGTTCATGGTTGTGTGAGTTCATGGTTGTGTGTGTGTGTGTGTGTGAGTTCATGGTTGTGTGTGTGTGTGTTCATGGTTGTGTGTGTGTGTGTTCATGGTTGTGTGTGTGTGTGTTCATGGTTGTGTGTTTGTGTGTTCATGGTTGTGTGTGTGTGTGTTCATGGTTGTGTGTGTGTGTGTGTTCATGGTTGTGTGTGTGTGTGTGTTCATGGTTGTGTGTGTGTGTGTGTTCATGGTTGTGTGTGTGTGTGTGTGTTCATGGTTGTGTGTGTGTGTGTGTGTTCATGGTTGTGTGTGTGTGTTCATGGTTGTGTGTGTGTGTGTTCATGGTTGTGTGTGTGTTCATGGTTGTGTGTGTGTGTTCATGGTTGTGTGTGTGTGTTCATGGTTGTTTGTGTGTGTGTTCATGGTTGTGTGTGTGTGTTCATGGTTGTGTGTGTGTGTGTTCATGGTTGTGTGTGTGTGTGTTCATGGTTGTGTGTGTGTGTGTTCATGGTTGTGTGTGTTCATGGTTGTGTGTGTTCATGGTTGTGTGTGTTCATGGTTGTGTGTGAGTTCATGGTTGTGTGTGTGTGTTCATGGTTGTGTGTGTGTGTGTGTTCATGGTTGTGTGTGTGTGTGTGTTCATGGTTGTGTGTGTGTGTGTGTTCATGGTTGTGTGTGTGTGTGTGTGTGTGTGTGTGTGTTCATGGTTGTGTGTGAGTTCATGGTTGTGTGTGAGTTCATGGTTGTGTGTGAGTTCATGGTTGTGTGAGTTCATGGTTGTGTGTGTGTGTGTTCATGGTTGTGTGTGTGTGTGTTCATGGTTGTGTGTGTGTGTGTTCATGGTTGTGTGTGTGTGTGTTCATGGTTGTGTGTGTGTGTGTTCATGGTTGTGAGTGTGTGTGTTTGAGTGTGTGTGTTCATGGTTGTGTGTGTGTGTTCATGGTTGTGTGTGTGTGTTCATGGTTGTGTGTGTGTGTGTGTTCATGGTTGTGTGTGTGTGTGTTCATGGTTGTGTGTGTGTGTGTGTTCATGGTTGTGTGTGTGTGTGTGTGTGTTCATGGTTGTGTGTGTGTGTTCATGGTTGTGTGTGTGTGTGTTCATGGTTGTGTGTGTGTGTGTGTTCATGGTTGTGTGTGTGTGTTCATGGTTGTGTGTGTGTGTTCATGGTTGTGTGTGTGTTCATGGTTGTGTGTGTGTGTTCATGGTTGTGTGTGTGTGTTCATGGTTGTGTGTGTTCATGGTTGTGTGTGTGTGTGTTCATGGTTGTGTGTGTGTGTGTGTTCATGGTTGTGTGTGTGTGAGTTCATGGTTGTGTGTGTGTGTGTGTTCATGGTTGTGTGTTTGTGTGTTCATGGTTGTGTGTGTGTGTGTTCATGGTTGTGTGTGTGTGTGTTCATGGTTGTGTGTGTGTGTGTGTGTTCATGGTTGTGTGTGTGTTCATGGTTGTGTGTGTGTGTGTTCATGGTTGTGTGAGTTCATGGTTGTGTGTGTGAGTTCATGGTTGTGTGTGTGTGTGTTCATGGTTGTGTGTGTGTGTTCATGGTTGTGTGTGAGTTCATGGTTGTGAGTTCATGGTTGTGTGAGTTCATGGTTGTGTGTGTGTTCATGGTTGTGTGTGTGTTCATGGTTGTGTGTGTGTGTGTGTTCATGGTTGTGTGTGTTCATGGTTGTGTGTGTTCATGGTTGTGTGTGTGTGTGCGTTCATGGTTGTGTGTGTGTTCATGGTTGTGTGTGTGTGTGTTCATGGTTGTGTGTGTGTGTGTTCATGGTTGTGTGTGTGTGTGTTCATGGTTGTGTGTGTGTGTGTTCATGGTTGTGTGTGTGTGTGTGTGAGTTCATGGTTGTGTGTGAGTTCATGGTTGAGTGTGTGTGTGTGTTCATGGTTGTGTGTGTGTGTGTGTGTTCATGGTTGTGTGTGTGTGTGTTCATGGTTGTGTGTGTTCATGGTTGTGTGTGTGTGTGCGTTCATGGTTGTGTGTGCGTTCATGGTTGTGTGTGTGTTCATGGTTGTGTGAGTTCATGGTTGTGTGTGAGTTCATGGTTGTGTGTGTGTGTTCATGGTTGTGTGTGTGTGTGTGTTCATGGTTGTGTGTGTGTGTGTTCATGGTTGTGTGTGTGTGTGTGTTCATGGTTGTGTGTGTGTGTGTGTTCATGGTTGTGTGTGTGTGTGTGTGTGAGTTCATGGTTGTGTGTGAGTTCATGGTTGTGTGTGAGTTCATGGTTGTGTGTGAGTTCATGGTTGTGTGTGTGTTCATGGTTGTGTGTGTGTTCATGGTTGAGTGTGTGTGTGTTCATGGTTGAGTGTGTGTGTTCATGGTTGAGTGTGTGTGTTCATGGTTGAGTGTGTGTGTGTGTTCATGGTTGTGTGTGTGTGTGCGTTCATGGTTGTGTGTGCGTTCATGGTTGTGTGTGTGTTCATGGTTGTGTGAGTTCATGGTTGTGTGTGAGTTCATGGTTGTGTGTGTGTGTTCATGGTTGTGTGTGTGTGTGTTCATGGTTGTGTGTGTGTGTGTTCATGGTTGTGTGTGTGTGTGTGTTCATGGTTGTGTGTGTGTGTGTGTGTGTGTGTGTGTGTGTGTGTGAGTTCATGGTTGTGTGTGAGTTCATGGTTGTGTGTGAGTTCATGGTTGTGTGTGTGTTCATGGTTGTGTGTGTGTTCATGGTTGAGTGTGTGTGTGTTCATGGTTGAGTGTGTGTGTTCATGGTTGAGTGTGTGTGTTCATGGTTGAGTGTGTGTGTGTGTTCATGGTTGTGTGTGTGTGTGTGTGTGTTCATGGTTGTGTGTGTGTGTGTTCATGGTTGTGTGTGTGTGTGTGAGTTCATGGTTGTGTGTGTGTGTGTGAGTTCATGGTTGTGTGTGTGTGTTCATGGTTGTGTGTGTGTGTGTGTGTGTGTGTGTGTGTGTGTGTGTGTGTGTGTGTGTTCATGGTTGTGTGTGTGTGTGTGTGTTCATGGTTGTGTGTGTGTGTGTTCATGGTTGTGTGTGTGTGTGTTCAGTGTGAGTGTCGTGTGTGTGTGTGTGTGTGTGTTCATGGTTGTGTGTGTGTTCATGGTTGTGTGTGTGTGTTCATGGTTGTGTGTGTGTGTTCATGGTTGTGTGTGTGTGTTCATGGTTGTGTGTGTGTGTGTGTTCATGGTTGTGTGTGTGTGTGTGTGTTCATGGTTGTGTGTGTGTGTGTGTTCATGGTTGTGTGTGTGTTCATGGTTGTGTGTGTGTGTTCATGGTTGTGTGTGTGTGTTCATGGTTGTGTGTGTGTGTGTGTTCATGGTTGTGTGTGTGTGTGTGTTCATGGTTGTGTGTGTGTGTGTGTTCATGGTTGTGTGTGTGTGTTCATGGTTGTGTGTGTGTGTTCATGGTTGTGTGTGTGTGTGTGTGTGTTCATGGTTGTGTGTGTGTGTGTGTTCATGGTTGTGTGTGTGTGTGTGTGTGTTCATGGTTGTGTGTGTGTGTGTTCATGGTTGTGTGTGTGTGTGTGTTCATGGTTGTGTGTGTGTGTGTTCATGGTTGTGTGTGTGTGTGTGTGTGTTCATGGTTGTGTGTGTGTGTGTGTGTGTGTTCATGGTTGTGTGTGTGTGTGTGTGTTCATGGTTGTGTGTGTGTGTGTTCATGGTTGTGTGTGTGTGTGTTCATGGTTGTGTGTGTGTGTGTGTTCATGGTTGTGTGTGTGTGTGTGTGTGTTCATGGTTGTGTGTGTGTGTGTGTTCATGGTTGTGTGTGTGTGTGTTCATGGTTGTGTGTGTGTGTTCATGGTTGTGTGTGTGTGTTCATGGTTGTGTGTGTGTGTGTTCATGGTTGTGTGTGTGTGTGTGTTCATGGTTGTGTGTGTGTTCATGGTTGTGTGTGTGTGTGTGTTCATGGTTGTGTGTGTGTGTGTGTTCATGGTTGTGTGTGTGTGTGTTCATGGTTGTGTGTGTGTGTGTTCATGGTTGTGTGTGTGTGTGTTCATGGTTGTGTGTGTGTGTGTGTTCATGGTTGTGTGTGTGTGTTCATGGTTGTGTGTGTGTGTTCATGGTTGTGTGTGTGTGTGTTCATGGTTGTGTGTGTGTGTGTTCATGGTTGTGTGTGTTCATGGTTGTGTGTGTGTGTGTTCATGGTTGTGTGTGTGTGTGTGTTCATGGTTGTGTGTGTGTGTGTGTTCATGGTTGTGTGTGTTCATGGTTGTGTGAGTTCATGGTTGTGTGTGTGAGTTCATGGTTGTGTGTGTGTGTTCATGGTTGTGTGTGTGTGTGTTCATGGTTGTGTGTGTGTGTTCATGGTTGTGTGTGTTCATGGTTGTGTGTGTGTGTTCATGGTTGTGTGTGTGTGTGTGTGTTCATGGTTGTGTGTGTGTGAGTTCATGGTTGTGTGTGTGTGTGTGTGTTCATGGTTGTGTGTTTGTGTGTTCATGGTTGTGTGTGTGTGTGTTCATGGTTGTGTGTGTTCATGGTTGTGTGTGTGTTCATGGTTGTGTGTGTGTTCATGGTTGTGTGTGTGTTCATGGTTGTGTGTGTGTTCATGGTTGTGTGTGTGTGTTCATGGTTGTGTGTGTGTGTTCATGGTTGTGTGTGTGTTCATGGTTGTGTGTGTGTGTGTTCATGGTTGTGTGAGTTCATGGTTGTGTGTGTGTGTGTGTGTGAGTTCATGGTTGTGTGTGTGTGTGTTCATGGTTGTGTGAGTTCATGGTTGTGTGTGTGTGTGTGTGTGAGTTCATGGTTGTGTGTGTGTGTGTTCATGGTTGTGTGTGTGTGTGTTCATGGTTGTGTGTGTGTGTGTGTTCATGGTTGTGTGTTTGTGTGTTCATGGTTGTGTGTGTGTGTGTTCATGGTTGTGTGTGTGTGTGTGTTCATGGTTGTGTGTGTGTGTGTGTTCATGGTTGTGTGTGTGTGAGTTCATGGTTGTGTGTGTGTGTGTGTGTTCATGGTTGTGTGTGTGTGTGTGTGTTCATGGTTGTGTGTGTGTGTGTTCATGGTTGTGTGTGTGTGTGTTCATGGTTGTGTGTGTGTGTGTTCATGGTTGTGTGTGTGTTCATGGTTGTGTGTGTGTGTTCATGGTTGTGTGTGTGTGTTCATGGTTGTTTGTGTGTGTGTTCATGGTTGTGTGTGTGTGTTCATGGTTGTGTGTGTGTGTGTTCATGGTTGTGTGTGTGTGTGTTCATGGTTGTGTGTGTGTGTGTTCATGGTTGTGTGTGTTCATGGTTGTGTGTGTGTTCATGGTTGTGTGTGAGTTCATGGTTGTGTGTGTGTGTTCATGGTTGTGTGTGTGTGTGTTCATGGTTGTGTGTGTGTGTGTGTTCATGGTTGTGTGTGTGTGTGTGTTCATGGTTGTGTGTGTGTGTGTGTTCATGGTTGTGTGTGTGTGTGTGTGTGTTCATGGTTGCGTGTGTGTGTGTGTGTGTGTGTGTTCATGGTTGTGTGTGAGTTCATGGTTGTGTGAGTTCATGGTTGTGTGAGTTCATGGTTGTGTGTGTGTGTGTTCATGGTTGTGTGTGTGTGTGTTCATGGTTGTGTGTGTGTGGGTTCATGGTTGTGTGTGTGTGTGTTCATGGTTGTGTGTGTGTTCATGGTTGTGTGTGTGTTCATGGTTGAGTGTGTGTGTTCATGGTTGTGTGTGTGTGTGTTCATGGTTGTGTGTGTGTGTTCATGGTTGTGTGTGTGTGTGTGTGTTCATGGTTGTGTGTGTGTGTGTTCATGGTTGTGTGTGTGTGTGTGTTCATGGTTGTGTGTTTGTGTGTTCATGGTTGTGTGTGTGTGTGTGTTCATGGTTGTGTGTGTGTGTGAGTTCATGGTTGTGTGTGTGTGTGTGTGTTCATGGTTGTGTGTGTGTGTGTGTGTTCATGGTTGTGTGTGTGTGTGTTCATGGTTGTGTGTGTGTGTGTTCATGGTTGTGTGTGTGTGTGTTCATGGTTGTGTGTGTGTTCATGGTTGTGTGTGTGTGTTCATGGTTGTGTGTGTGTGTTCATGGTTGTTTGTGTGTGTGTTCATGGTTGTGTGTGTGTGTTCATGGTTGTGTGTGTGTGTGTTCATGGTTGTGTGTGTGTGTGTTCATGGTTGTGTGTGTTCATGGTTGTGTGTGTTCATGGTTGTGTGTGAGTTCATGGTTGTGTGTGTGTTCATGGTTGTGTGTGTGTGTTCATGGTTGTGTGTGTGTGTGTTCATGGTTGTGTGTGTGTGTGTGTTCATGGTTGTGTGTGTGTGTGTGTTCATGGTTGTGTGTGTGTGTGTGTTCATGGTTGTGTGTGTGTGTGTGTGTGTTCATGGTTGTGTGTGTGTGTGTGTGTGTGTGTGTGTTCATGGTTGTGTGTGAGTTCATGGTTGTGTGAGTTCATGGTTGTGTGAGTTCATGGTTGTGTGTGTGTGTGTTCATGGTTGTGTGTGTGTGTGTTCATGGTTGTGTGTGTGTGTGTTCATGGTTGTGTGTGTGTGTGTGTTCATGGTTGTGTGTGTGTTCATGGTTGAGTGTGTGTGTTCATGGTTGTGTGTGTGTGTGTTCATGGTTGTGTGTGTGTGTTCATGGTTGTGTGTGTGTGTGTGTTCATGGTTGTGTGTGTGTGTGTTCATGGTTGTGTGTGTGTGTGTGTTCATGGTTGTGTGTGTGTGTGTGTGTGTTCATGGTTGTGTGTGTGTGTTCATGGTTGTGTGTGTGTGTGTTCATGGTTGTGTGTGTGTGTGTTCATGGTTGTGTGTGTGTGTTCATGGTTGTGTGTGTGTGTGTGTTCATGGTTGTGTGTGTGTGTGTGTTCATGGTTGTGTGTGTGTGTGTGTTCATGGTTGTGTGTGTGTGTGTTCATGGTTGTGTGTGTGTGTGTTCATGGTTGTGTGTGTGTGTTCATGGTTGTGTGTGTGTGTGTGTTCATGGTTGTGTGTGTGTGTGTGTTCATGGTTGTGTGTGTGTGTGTGTTCATGGTTGTGTGTGTGTGTGTGTTCATGGTTGTGTGTGTGTGTGTGTTCATGGTTGTGTGTGTGTGTGTTCATGGTTGTGTGTGTGTGTGTTCATGGTTGTGTGTGTGTGTGTTCATGGTTGTGTGAGTTCATGGTTGTGTGTGTGAGTTCATGGTTGTGTGTGTGTGTTCATGGTTGTGTGTGTGTGTGTGTTCATGGTTGTGTGTGTGTGTGTTCATGGTTGTGTGTTCATGGTTGTGTGTGTGTGTGTTCATGGTTGTGTGTGTGTGTGTGTTCATGGTTGTGTGTGTGTGAGTTCATGGTTGTGTGTGTGTGTGTGTTCATGGTTGTGTGTTTGTGTGTTCATGGTTGTGTGTGTGTGTGTTCATGGTTGTGTGTGTGTTCATGGTTGTGTGTGTGTGTGTGTGTTCATGGTTGTGTGTGTGTTCATGGTTGTGTGTGTGTGTGTTCATGGTTGTGTGAGTTCATGGTTGTGTGTGTGAGTTCATGGTTGTGTGTGTGTGTGTTCATGGTTGTGTGTGTGTGTTCATGGTTGTGTGTGTGTGTGTTCATGGTTGTGTGAGTTCATGGTTGTGTGTGTGAGTTCATGGTTGTGTGTGTGTGTGTTCATGGTTGTGTGTGTGTGTGTTCATGGTTGTGTGTGTGTGTGTTCATGGTTGTGTGTTTGTGTGTTCATGGTTGTGTGTGTGTGTTCATGGTTGTGTGTGTGTGTGTGTTCATGGTTGTGTGTGTGTGTGTGTTCATGGTTGTGTGTGTGTGTGTGTTCATGGTTGTGTGTGTGTGAGTTCATGGTTGTGTGTGTGTGAGTTCATGGTTGTTTGTGTGTGTGTGTGTTCATGGTTGTGTGTGTGTGTGTTCATGGTTGTGTGTGTGTTCATGGTTGTGTGTGTGTGTTCATGGTTGTGTGTGTGTGTTCATGGTTGTGTGTGTGTGTGTTCATGGTTGTGTGTGTGTGTGTTCATGGTTGTGTGTGTGTGTGTGTTCATGGTTGTGTGTGTGTGTGTTCATGGTTGTGTGTGTGTGTGTTCATGGTTGTGTGTGTGTGTGTGTTCATGGTTGTGTGTTTGTGTTCATGGTTGTGTGTGTGTGTGTTCATGGTTGTGTGTGTGTGTGTTCATGGTTGTGTGTGTGTGTGTTCATGGTTGTGTGTGTGTGTGTGAGTTCATGGTTGTGTGTGTGTGTGAGTTCATGGTTGTGTGTGTGTGTGTGAGTTCATGGTTGTGTGTGTGTGTTCATGGTTTTGTGTGTGTGTGTGTTCATGGTTGTGTGTGTGTGTGTTCATGGTTGTGTGTGTGTGTGTTCATGGTTGTGTGTGTGTGTGTGAGTTCATGGTTGTGTGTGTGTGTGTGAGTTCATGGTTGTGTGTGTGTGTTCATGGTTGTGTGTGTGTGTGTGTTCATGGTTGTGTGTGTGTGTGTTCATGGTTATGTGTGTGTGTGTGTTCATGGTTGTGTGTGTTCATGGTTGTGTGTGTGTGTGTTCATGGTTGTGTGTGTGTGTGTTCATGGTTGTGTGTGTGTGTGTTCATGGTTGTGTGTGTGTGTGTGTTCATGGTTGTGTGTGTGTGTGTGTTCATGGTTGTGTGTGTGTGAGTTCATGGTTGTGTGTGTGTGTTCATGGTTGAGTGTGTGTGTGTGTTCATGGTTGTGTGTGTGTTCATGGTTGTGTGTGTGTTCATGGTTGTGTGTGTGTTCATGGTTGTGTGTGTGTGTGTGTGTTCATGGTTGTGTGTGTGTTCATGGTTGTGTGTGTGTTCATGGTTGTGTGTGTGTGTGTTCATGGTGGTGTGTGTGTGTGTTCATGGTTGTGTGTGTTCATGGTTGTGTGTGTTCATGGTTGTGTGTGTGTGTGCGTTCATGGTTGTGTGTGTGTTCATGGTTGTGTGTGTGTGTGTTCATGGTTGTGTGTGTGTGTGTGAGTTCATGGTTGTGTGTGAGTTCATGGTTGAGTGTGTGTGTGTTCATGGTTGTGTGTGTGTTCATGGTTGTGTGTGTGTGTGTGTGTTCATGGTTGTGTGTGTGTGTTCATGGTTGTGTGTGTGTGTTCATGGTTGTGTGTGTGTGTGTGTTCATGGTTGTGTGTGTGTGTGTGTGTGTGTGTGTGTTCATGGTTGTGTGTGTGTGAGTTCATGGTTGTGTGTGTGTGTGTGAGTTCATGGTTGTGTGTGTGTGTGTGAGTTCATGGTTGTTTGTGTGTGTGTTCATGGTTGTGTGAGTTCATGGTTGTGTGTGTGTGTGTGTTCATGGTTGTGTGTGTGTGTGTGTTCATGGTTGTGTGTGTGTGTGTGTTCATGGTTGTGTGTGTGTGTGTTCATGGTTGTGTGTGTGTGTGTTCATGGTTGTGTGTGTGTTCATGGTTGTGTGTGTGTTCATGGTTGTGTGTGTGTTCATGGTTGTGTGTGTGTGTTCATGGTTGTGTGTGTGTGTTCATGGTTGTGTGTGTGTTCATGGTTGTGTGTGTGTGTTCATGGTTGTGTGTGTGTGTGTGTTCATGGTTGTGTGTGTGTGTGTGTGTTCATGGTTATGTGTGTGTTCATGGTTGTGTGTGTGTTCATGGTTGTGTGTGTGTGTTCATGGTTGTGTGTGTGTGTTCATGGTTGTGTGTGTGTGTGTGTTCATGGTTGTGTGTGTGTGTGTGTTCATGGTTGTGTGTGTGTTCATGGTTGTGTGTGTGTTCATGGTTGTGTGTGTGTGTTCATGGTTGTGTGTGTGTGTGAGTTCATGGTTGTGTGTGAGTTCATGGTTGTGTGTGAGTTCATGGTTGTGTGTGTGTGTGTTCATGGTTGTGTGTGTGTGTGTTCATGGTTGTGTGTGTGTGTGTTCATGGTTGTGTGTGTGTGTGTGTTCATGGTTGTGTGTGTGTGTGTTCATGGTTGTGTGTGTGTGTGTTCATGGTTGTGTGTGTGTGTTCATGGTTGAGTTATTGTCTGAGTGTATTTTTGCATCTACTTTTTTGCATGTCTGTTTTTCTGTGTATTTTTTGCATGTTTGAATGTGTGTCTATGTTTGTGTGCATTGTGCATTGTGTGTGTGTGTGAGTGTGTACTCTAGGTGTGTGTCTGTTGTAGGTATGTGTTTTGATTTGTGCATATGTATTGTGTGTCTGTATTATGGTTGTATTTACACAGTTTTTTGTCTTCATAGTTTTTATGGTAATTGTGTCTTTTGTGTGTGTGCATGCTTATTATTGGGTCTTTATAACTGCGATTGTTGTACACACACACTAATTATGCGTTGCGTATGCATGTTGTAAACATTATTACTAATATTATTATTGTGGAATGTGGTGCTGCAGGCCACGCCCCCCTGTACGTCATCACTGTAACACAGAAGAGGATAATCTCCATTACTGACCATTTCTAATTCTGTTCACTGTGTGTGTGTGTATCAGACTTCCCTGGAGAGCCGTCCAGCAGCAGGTGTGTGTCAGACAGAGTGAGTCCTCTGCAGTTCAGAGGGAAGGTCAGACGCAGACGCTCGTCTCAGACGGCCGAGTCGTCCAGTGAGCACGGAGCGAGTGAAGCAGACATCGACAGTGACAGCGGCTACTGCAGCCCCAAACACACACTGGTACACATATACACACACACATACACGCACACTTCTGAAATTATAGTTATCAAATGTTTCATCAGATTATTAAGACATGTGTAGAGAAAAAACACGCATATAAAGGCTAAGTGAAACACTACACACATCACGGTACTGCTACACAATGATACACAATGATACACAGTGATACACAATACACAATGATACACAGTGATACACAATACACAATGATACACAGTGATACACAATACACAGTGATACACAATACACAATGATACACAGTGATACACAATACACAGTGATACACAATACACAATGATACACAGTGATACACAATACACAGTGATACACAATACACAATGATACACAGTGATGCACAATACACAGTGATACACAATACACAATGATACACAGTGATACACAATACACAATGATACACAGTGATGCACAATACACAATGATACACAGTGATACACAATACACAATGATACACAGTGATACACAATGATACACAGTGATACACAATACACAATGATACACAGTGATACACAATACACAGTGATACACAATACACAATGATACACAGTGATACACAATACACAGTGATACACAATACACAATGATACACAGTGATACACAATGATACACAGTGATACACAATACACAGTGATACACAATACACAATGATACACAGTGATACACAATACACAGTGATACACAATACACAATGATACACAGTGATGCACAATACACAATGATACACAGTGATACACAATGATACACAGTGATACACAATGATACACAGTGATACACAATGATACACAGTGATACACAATACACAATGATACACAGTGATACACAATACACAGTGATACACAATACACAATGATACACAGTGATACACAATACACAGTGATACACAATACACAATGATACACAGTGATACACAATTATACACAGTGATACACAATACACAGTGATACACAGTGATACACAATACACAGTGATACACAGTGATACACAATACACAGTGATACACAGTGATACACAATGATACACAGTGATACACAATGATACACAGTGATACACAATACACAATGATACACAGTGATGCACAATACACAATGATACACAGTGATACACAATGATACACAGTGATACACAATGATACACAGTGATGCACAATACACAATGATACACAGTGATACACAATGATACACAGTGATACACAATACACAGTGATACACAATACACAATGATACACAGTGATACACAATACACAATGATACACAGTGATACACAATGATACACAGTGATACACAATGATACACAGTGATACACAATGATACACAGTGATACACAATACACAATGATACACAGTGATACACAATACACAGTGATACACAATACACAATGATACACAGTGATACACAATGACACACAGTGATACACAATACACAGTGATACACAGTGATACACAATACACAATGATACACAGTGATACACAATACACAATGATACACAGTGATACACAATACACAATGATACACAGTGATACACAATGATACACAGTGATACACAATGATACACAGTGATACACAATACACAATGATACACAGTGATACACAATACACAATGATACACAGTGATACACAATGATACACAGTGATACACAATACACAGTGATACACAATACACAATGATACACAGTGATACACAATACACAATGATACACAGTGATACACAATGATGCACAGTGATACACAATGATACACAGTGATACACAATACACAATGATACACAGTGATACACAATACACAGTGATACACAATACACAATGATACACAGTGATACACAATTATACACAGTGATACACAATACAGTGATACACAGTGATACACAATACACAATGATACACAGTGATACACAATACACAGTGATACACAGTGATACACATTACACAGTGATACACAGTGATACACAATGATACACAGTGATACACAGTGATACACAATACACAATGATACACAGTGATGCACAATACACAATGATACACAGTGATACACAATACACAGTGATACACAATACACAATGATACACAGTGATACACAATGATACACAGTGATACACAATACACAGTGATACACAGTGATACACAATACACAGTGATACACAGTGATACACAATGATACACAGTGATACACAATGATACACAGTGATACACAATACACAATGATACACAGTGATACACAATACACAGTGATACACAATACACAATGATACACAGTGATACACAATACACAGTGATACACAGTGATACACAATACACAATGATACAGTGATACACAATGATACACAGTGATACACAATACACAATGATACACAGTGATACACAGTGATACACAATGATACACAGTGATACACAATGATACACAGTGATACACAATACACAATGATACACAGTGATACACAATACACAGTGATACACAATACACAATGATACACAGTGATACACAATACACAGTGATACACAGTGATACACAATGATACAGTGATACACAATGATACACAGTGATACACAATACACAATGATACACAGTGATACACAATACACAGTGATACCCAATACACAATGATACACAGTGATACACAATACACAGTGATACACAGTGATACACAATACACAATGATACACAGTGATACACAATACACAGTGATACACAGTGATACACAATACACAGTGATACACAGTGATGCACAATACACAATGATACACAGTGATACACAATACAGTGATACACAATACACAATGATACACAGTGATACACAATACACAGTGATACCCAATACACAATGATACACAGTGATACACAATACACAGTGATACCCAATACACAATGATACACAGTGATACACAATACACAGTGATACACAGTGATACACAATACACAGTGATACACAGTGATACACAATACACAATGATACACAGTGATACACAATACACAGTGATACACAGTGATACACAATACACAATGATACAGTGATACACAATGATACACAGTGATACACAATACACAATGATACACAGTGATACACAATACACAGTGATACCCAATACACAATGATACACAGTGATACACAATACACAGTGATACACAGTGATACACAATACACAATGATACACAGTGATACACAATACACAGTGATACACAGTGATACACAATACACAGTGATACACAGTGATGCACAATACACAATGATACACAGTGATACACAATACAGTGATACACAATACACAATGATACACAGTGATACACAATACACAGTGATACCCAATACACAATGATACACAGTGATACACAATACACAGTGATACCCAATACACAATGATACACAGTGATACACAATACACAGTGATACCCAATACACAGTGATACACAGTGATACACAATACACAGTGATACACAGTGATACACAATACACAGTGATACACAGTGATACACAATACACAATGATACACAGTGATACACAATACACAGTGATACACAGTGATACACAATACACAGTGATACACAGTGATGCACAATACACAATGATACACAGTGATACACAATACACAGTGATACACAGTGATACACAATACACAGTGATACACAATACACAATGATACACAGTGATACAGTGATACACAGTGATGCACAATACACAATGATACACAGTGATACACAATACACAGTGATACACAATACACAATGATACACAGTGATACACAATACACAATGATACACAGTGATACACAATACACAATGATACACAGTGATACACAATACACAATGATACACAGTGATACACAATACACAATGATACACAGTGATACACAATACACAATGATACACAGTGATACACAATACACAATGATACACAGTGATACACAATACACAATGATACACAGTGATACCCAATACACAATGATACACAGTGATACACAATACACAGTGATACACAGTGATACACAATACACAGTGATACACAATACACAGTGATACACAGTGATGCACAATACACAATGATACACAGTGATACACAATACACAGTGATACACAATACACAATGATACACAGTGATACCCAATACACAATGATACACAGTGATACACAATACACAGTGATACACAGTGATGCACAATACACAATGATACACAGTGATACACAATACACAGTGATACACAATACACAGTGATACACAATACACAGTGATACACAGTGATACACAATACACAGTGATACACAGTGATACACAATACACAGTGATACACAGTGATGCACAATACACAATGATACACAGTGATACACAATACACAGTGATACACAGTGATGCACAATACACAATGATACACAGTGATACACAATACACAGTGATACACAATACACAATTATACACAGTGATACCCAATACACAATGATACACAGTGATACACAATACACAGTGATACACAGTGATGCACAATACACAGTGATACACAATACACAGTGATACACAGTGATGCACAATACACAATGATACACAGTGATACACAATACACAGTGATACACAGTGATACACAATACACAGTGATACACAGTGATGCACAATACACAATGATACACAGTGATACACAATACACAGTGATACACAATACACAATGATACACAGTGATACACAATGATACACAGTGATACACAATACACAGTGATACAGTGATACACAGTGATGCACAATACACAATGATACACAGTGATACACAATACACAGTGATACACAATACACAATGATACACAGTGATACACAATACACAATGATACACAGTGATACACAATACACAATGATACACAGTGATACACAATACACAATGATACACAGTGATACACAATACACAATGATACACAGTGATACACAATACACAATGATACACAGTGATACCCAATACACAATGATACACAGTGATACACAATACACAGTGATACACAGTGATACACAATACACAGTGATACACAATACACAGTGATACACAGTGATGCACAATACACAATGATACACAGTGATACACAATACACAGTGATACACAATACACAGTGATACACAGTGATGCACAATACACAATGATACACAGTGATACACAATACACAGTGATACACAATACACAGTGATACACAGTGATGCACAATACACAATGATACACAGTGATACACAATACACAATGATACACAGTGATACCCAATACACAATGATACACAGTGATACACAATACACAGTGATACACAGTGATACACAATACACAGTGATACCCAATACACAATGATACACAGTGATGCACAATACACAATGATACACAGTGATACACAATACACAATGATACACAGTGATACACAATACACAGTGATACACAGTGATACACAATACACAGTGATACCCAATACACAATGATACACAGTGATGCACAATACACAATGATACACAGTGATACACAATACACAATGATACACAGTGATACCCAATACACAATGATACACAGTGATACACAATACACAATGATACACAGTGATACACAATACACAGTGATACCCAATACACAATGATACACAGTGATACACAATACACAGTGATACCCAATACACAGTGATACACAGTGATACACAATACACAGTGATACACAGTGATACACAATACACAATGATACACAGTGATACACAATGATACACAGTGATACACAATACACAATGATACACAGTGATGCACAATACACAGTGATACACAGTGATACACAATGATACACAGTGATACACAATACACAATGATACACAGTGATACACAATACACAATGATACACAGTGATGCACAATACGCAATGATACACAGTGATGCACAATACACAATGATACACAGTGATACACAATACAAAGTGATACAAAGTGATACACAGTGATACACAGTGATACACAGTGATACACAGTGATACACAGTGATACACAATGATACACAGTGATACACAATACACAATGATACACAGTGATGCACAATGATACACAGTGATACCTGATACACAGTGATACACAATACACAATGATACACAGTGATACACAATGATACACAGTGATACACAATACACAGTGATACACAGTGATGCACAATACACAGTGATACACAGTGATACACAATGATACACAGTGATACACAATACACAATGATACACAGTGATGCACAATACACAATGATACACAGTGATACACAGTGATACACAATACACAATGATACACAGTGATGCACAATACGCAATGATACACAGTGATACACAATACACAATGATACACAGTGATACACAATACAAAGTGATACACAGTGATACACAGTGATACAGTGATACACAGTGATACACAATACACAATGATACACAGTGATGCACAATGATACACAGTGATACACAATACACAATGATACACAGTGATGCACAATACACAATGATACACAGTGATACACAATACAGTGATACACAATACACAATGATACACAGTGATGCACAATACACAATGATACACAGTGATACACAATACACAATGATACACAGTGATACACAGTGATACACAGTGATACACAATGATACACAATACACAATGATACACAGTGATGCACAATACACAATGATACACAGTGATACACAATACAAAGTGATACACAGTAATACACAGTGATACACAGTGATACACAGTGATACACAGTGATACACAATGATACACAATGATACACAATGATACACAATGATACACAGTGATACACAGTGATGCACAGTGATACACAGTGATACACAGTGATACACAATGATACACAATGATACACAATGATACACAATGATACACAGTGATGCACAGTGATGCACAGTGATACACAATGATACACAGTGATACACAATACACAGTGATACACAGTGATACACAATGATACACAGTGATACACAGTGATACACAATGATACACAGTGATACACAATACACAGTGATACACAGTGATACACAATGATACACAGTGATACACAGTGATACACAATGATACACAGTGATACACAATACACAATGATACACAGTGATACACAATACACAGTGATACACAATACACAATGATACACAGTGATACACAATACACAGTGATACACAATGATACACAGTGATACACAATGATACACAGTGATACACAGTGATACACAGTGATACACAATACACAATGATACACAGTGATACACAGTGATGCACAATACACAGTGATACACAGTGATTCACAATGATACACAATGATACACAATGATACACAATGATACACAGTGATGCACAGTGATGCACAGTGATACACAATGATACACAGTGATACACAATACACAGTGATACACAGTGATACACAATGATACACAGTGATACACAGTGATACACAATGATACACAGTGATACACAATACACAATGATACACAGTGATACACAATACACAGTGATACACAATACACAATGATACACAGTGATACACAATACACAGTGATACACAATGATACACAGTGATACACAATGATACACAGTGATACACAGTGATACACAGTGATACACAGTGATACACAATGATACACAATGATACACAGTGATTCACAATACACAGTAATACACAGTGATTCACAATACACAATGATACACAGTGATACACAATGATACACAGTGATACACAGTGATACACAATGATACACAGTGATACACAATGATACACAGTGATACACAATACACAATGATACACAGTGATGCACAATACACAATGATACACAGTGATAGTGATACACAATGATACACAGTGATACACAATGATACACAGTGATACACAATGATACACAATACACAATGATACACAGTGATACACAATGATACACAGTGATTCACAATACACAATGATACACAGTGATGCACAATACACAATGATACACAGTGATAGTGATACACAATGATACACAGTGATACACAATGATACACAGTGATACACAATGATACACAGTGATACACAATACACAATGATACACAGTGATACACAATACACAATGATACACAGTGATGCACAATACACAATGATACACAGTGATGCACAATACACAATGATACACAGTGATACACAATACACAGTGATACACAGTGATACACAGTGATACACAATGATACACAATACACAATGATACACAGTGATACACAATGATACACAGTGATACACAATGATACACAGTGATACACAATGATACACAGTGATACACAGTGATGCACAATGATACACAGTGATACACAATACACAATGATACACAGTGATACACAATACACAATGATACACATTGATACACAATACACAATGATGCACAGTGATACACAATACACAATACACAGTGATCCACAATGATGCACAATGATACAGTGATACACTAATTCACAGTGATACACAGTGATACACTAATTCACAGTGATACACAATGGTACACAATGATACACAATGATACACAGTGATGCACAGTGATGCACAGTGATGCACAGTGATACACAGTGATACACAGTGATACACAGTGATACACAATGATACACAGTGATACACAATACACAGTGATACACAGTGATACACAATACACAATGATACACAGTGATGCACAATACACAATGATACACAGTGATAGTGATACACAATGATACACAGTGATACACAATGATACACAGTGATACACAATGATACACAATACACAATGATACACAGTGATACACAATGATACACAGTGATACACAATGATACACAGTGATACACAATGATACACAGTGATACACAGTGATGCACAATGATACACAGTGATACACAATACACAATGATACACAGTGATACACAATACACAATGATACACATTGATACACAATACACAATGATGCACAGTGATACACAATACACAATACACAGTGATCCACAATGATGCACAATGATACAGTGATACACTAATTCACAGTGATACACAGTGATACACTAATTCACAGTGATACACAATGGTACACAATGATACACAATGATACACAGTGATGCACAGTGATGCACAGTGATGCACAGTGATGCACAGTGATGCACAGTGATACACAATGATACACAGTGATACACAATACACAGTGATACACAGTGATACACAATACACAGTGATACACAGTGATACACAATACACAGTGATACACAGTGATACACAGTGATACACAATGATACACAATGATACACAGTGATTCACAATACACAATGATACACAGTGATACACAGTGATACACAATACACAGTGATACACAGTGATACACAATACACAGTGATACACAGTGATACACAATGATACACAATGATACACAGTGATACACAATACACAATGATACACAGTGATACACAGTGATACACAATACACAGTGATACACAGTGATACACAGTGATACACAGTGATACACAATACACAGTGATACACAGTGATACACAGTGATACACAATGATACACAGTGATTCACAATACACAGTAATACACAGTGATTCACAATACACAATGATACACAGTGATACACAATACACAATGATACACAGTGATTCACAATACACAATGATACACAGTGATACACAATGATACACAGTGATACACAATGATACACAGTGATACACAATGATACACAGTGATACACAATACACAATGATACACAGTGATAGTGATACACAATGATACACAGTGATACACAATGATACACAGTGATACACAATGATACACAATACACAATGATACACAGTGATACACAATGATACACAGTGATACACAGTGATGCACAATGATACACAGTGATACACAATACACAATGATACACAGTGATACACAATACACAATGATACACATTGATACACAATACACAATGATGCACAGTGATACACAATACACAATACACAGTGATCCACAATGATGCACAATGATACAGTGATACACTAATTCACAGTGATACACAGTGATACACTAATTCACAGTGATACACAATGGTACACAATGATACACAATACACAATGATACACAATGATACACAATACACAATGGTACACAGTGATACACAATACACAATGATACACAATACACAATACACAATGATGCGCAATGATACACAATAATACAGTGATACACAATAATACAGCGATACACAATGGTACACAATGATACACAATACACAATGATACACAATAATACACAGTGATACACAATACACAATGATGCACAATGATACACAGTGATACCCAGTGATACACGATGATACACAGTGACGCAATGATACACAATGATAGTGATACACAATAATACACAGTGGTACACAATGATACACAATGATACACAGTGGTACACAGTGGTACACAATGATACACAGTGGTACACAGTGGTACACAGTGATGCACAATGATACACAGTGGTACACAGTGATACACAATGATACACAGTGATACACAATACACAATGATACACAGTGATACACAGTGATACACGATGATACACAATAATACACGATGCTACACAATGATAGTGATACACAATAATACACAGTGATACACAATGATACACAGTGATACACAATGATACACAGTAATAGTGATACACAATAATACACAGTGATACACAATGATCCACAGTGATACACAATGATCCACAGTGATACACAATGATACACAATGATACACAATGATACACAATGATCCACAGTGATACACAATGATACACAGTGATACACAGTGATACACAATGATACACAGTGATACACAGTGATACACAATGATACACAGTGATACACAGTGATACACAATGATACACAGTGATACACAGTGATACACGATGATACACAATGACACAGTGATACACAATAATACACAGTGATACACAATGATACACAGTAATAGTGATACACAATGATACACAATACACAATGTTACACCAAGTGTAGTGGTGTGGTGAAATGTAGTGTAGTGGTGTGGTGAAATGTAGTGTAGTGGTGTGGTGGTGTAGTGAAGTGTAGTGGTGTTGTGGTGTGGTGAAGTGTAGTGGTGTGGTGTAGTGGTGTAGTGTAGTGGTGTGGTGTAGTGAAGTGGTGTGGTGTAGTGAAGTGGTGTGGTGTAGTGAAGTGGTGTGGTGAAGTGAAGTGGTGTGGTGAAGTGTAGTGGTGTAGTATAGTGAAGTGTAGTGGTGTGGTGTAGTTAAGTGTGGTGGTGTGGTGAAGTGTAGTGGTGTGGTGTAGTGGTGTGGTGTAGTGGTGAAGTGTAGTGGTGTGGTGTAGTGGTGTAGTCTAGTTGTAGTGTAGTGGTGCGGTGTAGTAGTGTAGTGGTGTGGTGTAGTGAAGTGGTGTGGTGTAGTGAAGTGTAGTGGTGTGGTGTAGTGAAGTGGTGTGGTGTAGTGAAGTGTTGTGGTGTGGTGTAGTGAAGTGTTGTAGTGGTGTGGTGTAGTGAAGTGTTGTAGTGTAGTGGTGTAGTGTAGTGTTTTGGTGTAGTGGTGTGGTGTAGTGTAGTGTTTTGGTGGTGTGGTGTAGTGGTGTGTAGTGGTGTAGTGTAGTGTTTTGGTGTAGTGGTGTGGTGTAGTGTTGTAGTGTTGTGGTGTAGTGTGGTGTAGTGGTGTAGTGCTGTAGTGTAGTGGTGTAGTGAAGTGTGGTGTGGTGTAGTGAAGTGTGGTGTGGTGTAGTGGTGTAGTGTAGTGAGGTGTGGTGGTGTGGTGTGGTGGTGTAGTGGTGTTGTGGTGTGGTGTAGTGTACTGGTGTGGTGTAGTGGTGTGGTGTAGTGTACTGGTGTAGTGTGGTGTGGTGCTGTAGTGTAGTGGTGTAGTGAAGTGTGGTGTAGTGAAGTGGTGTAGTGTGGTGTGGTGTAGTGAGGTGTGGTGGTGTGGTGTGGTGTAGTGTAGTGAGGTGTGGTGTTGTGGTGTGGTGAAGTGTAGTGAGGTGTGGTGTAGTGAAGTGTCGTGAGGTGGTGTGGTGTGGTGTAGTGTAGTGAGGTGTGGTGGTGTGGTGTGGTGTACTGAAGTGTAGTGAAGTGTAGTGAAATGTGGTGGTGTGGTGTAGTTAAGTGTAGTGGCGTGGTGAAGTGTGGTGTAGTGGTGCGTGGTGAAGTGTAGTGGTGTGGTGTAATGAAGTGTAGTGTAGTGAGGTGTGGTGGTATGGTGTGGTGTATTGAGGTGTTGTGGTGTAGTGTAGTGAAGTGTGGTGTAGTAGTGGTGTAGTGAAGTGTAGTTGTGTGGTGTAGTGTAGTGAAGTGTAGTGGTCTAGTCTAGTGGTGTGGTGGTGTAGTGGTGTGGTGTAGTGTATTGTGGTGTGAAGTGTAGTGTAGTGAGGTGTGGTGTAGTGAAGTGTAGTGGTGTGGTGTAGTAGTGGTGTAATGAAGTGTGGTGTAGTGAAGTGTAGTGGTGTGGTGTGGTGAAGTGTAGTGGTGTGGTGTAGTGAAGTGGTGTGATGTGGTGTGGTGTAGTGTATTGTAGTGGTGTGGTGTAGTGGTGTTGTGAAGTGTAGTGGTGTGGTGTAGTGTAGTGGTGTGGTGTAGTGCAGTGTAGTGGTGTGGTGAAGTGTAGTGTAGTGGTGTGGTGAAGTGTAGTGAAGTGTAGTTGTGTGGTGTGGTGTAGTGTAGTCAAGTGTAGTGGTGTGGTGTAGTGAAGTGTGGTGTGGTGTAGTGAAGTGTGGTGTGGTGTAGTGAAGTGTGGTGTGGTGTAGTGAAGTGTAGTGTGGTGTAGTGTAGTGAAGTGTTGTGGTGTGGTGAAGTGTAGTGAGGTGGTGTGGTGTAGTGCAGTGTAGTGGTGTGGTGTAGTGCAGTGTAGTGGTGTGGTGTGGTGAAGTGTAGTGGTGTGGTGTCGTGTAGTGTAGTGAAGTGTAGTGGTGTACTGGTGTGGTGTGGTGAAGTGTAGTGTAGTGAGGTGTGGTGGTATGGTGTGGTGTAGTGAGGTGGTGTAGTGAAGTGTGGTGGTGTGGTGTAGTAGTGGTGTAGTGAAGTGGTGTGGTGTGGTGTGTGGTGTGGTGTAGTGTAGTCAAGTGTAGTGGTGTAGTGAAGTGTGGTGTGGTGTAGTGAAGTGTGGTGTGGTGTAGTGTGGTGTGGTGTAGTGTAGTGTGGTGTAGTGTAGTGAAGTGTAGTGTGGTGTAGTGTAGTGAAGTGTAGTGGTGTAGTGGTGTGGTGTGGTGTAGTGAAGTGTTGTGGTGTGGTGTAGTGAAGTGAAGTGTTGTGGTGTGGTGTAGTGAAGTGTAGTGGTGTGGTGTAGTGTACTGAAGTGTAGTGTGGTGTAGTGTAGTGAAGTGTAGTGGTGTGGTGTGGTGTGGTGTAGTGTAGTGAAGTGTAGTGGTGTGGTGTGGTGTGGTGTGGTGTGGTGAAGTGTAGTGAGGTGGTGTGGTGTGGTGTGGTGTGGTGAAGTGTAGTGAGGTGGTGTGGTGTAGTGCAGTGTAGTGGTGTGGTGTAGTGCAGTGTAGTGGTGTGGTGTGGTGTAGTGCAGTGTAGTGGTGTAGTGTAGTGAAGTGGTGTGGTGTGGTGTAGTGCAGTGTAGTGGTGTGGTGTAGTGCAGTGTAGTGGTGTAGTGCAGTGTAGTGGTGTGGTGTGGTGTAGTGCAGTGTAGTGGTGTGGTGTGGTGTGGTGTGGTGAAGTGTAGTGGTGTGGTGTCGTGTAGTGTAGTGAAGTGTAGTGGTGTACTGGTGTGGTGTGGTGAAGTGTAGTGTAGTGAGGTGTGGTGTGGTGTACTGAAGTGGTGTGGTGTAGTGAAGTGTAATGGTGTAGTGTGGTGTAGTGAAGTGGTGTGGTGTGAAGTGTAGTGGTGTGGTTAAGTGTAGTAGTGGTGTAGTGGTGTGGTGGTGTGTAGTGAAGTGTAGTGAAGTGTAGTGGTGTGGTGTTGTGGTGTAGTGAAGTGTAGTGGTGTGGTGTTGTGGTGTGGTGTGGTGTAGTGAAGTGTAGTGAAGTGTAGTGAAGTGTAGTGGTGTGGTGTTGTGGTGTGGTGTAGTGTAGTCAAGTGTAGTGGTGTAGTGTAGTCAAGTGTAGTTGTGTGGTGTAGTGCAGTGTAGTGGTGTGGTGTAGTGCAGTGTAGTGGTGTGGTGTAGTGCAGTGTAGTGGTGTAGTGCAGTGTAGTGTTGTGGTGTAATGAAGTGTAGTGTAGTGGTGTAGTGAAGTATAGTGGTGTAGTGAAATATAGTGGTGTAGTGAAGTGGTGTGGTGTTGTGAAGTGTAGTGGTGTGGTGTAGTGGTGTAGTGTAGTGAAGTGTAGTGGTGTACTGGTGTGGTGTGGTGAAGTGTAGTGTAGTGAGGTGTGGTGGTATGGTGTGGTGTAGTGAGGTGGTGTAGTGAAGTGTGGTGGTGTGGTGTAGTAGTGGTGTAGTGAAGTGTAGTGGTGTAGTGAAGTGTAGTGGTGTAGTCTAGTGGTGTGGTGTAGTGTGGTGGTGTAGTGTTATAGTGTAGTGTGGTGTAGTGTAGTGGTGTAGTGAAGTGTGGTGTAGTGAGGTGTAGTGAAGTGTAGTGGTGTGGTGTAGTGAAGTGTAGTGTAGTGAGGTGTGGTGGTGTGGTGTGGTGAAGTGTAGTGGTCTGGTGAAGTGTAGTGGTGTGGTGTAGTAGTGGTGTATTGAAGTGTAGTGGTGTGGTGTAGTGAAGTGTAGTAGTGTGGTGTAGTGACGTGTAGTGGTGTGGTGTACTGAAGTGTAATGGTGTACTGAAGTGTAATGGTGTAGTGTGGTGTCGTGAAGTGTAGTGGTGTAGTGGTGTAGTGAAGTGTAGTGTAGTGGTGTGGTGTAATGAAGTGTAGTGTAGTGGTGTGGTGTAATGAAGTGTAGTGGTGTAGTGATGTATAGTAGTGTAGTGGTGTGGTGTGTTGAAGTGTGGTGGTGTGGTGTAGTGAAGTGTGGTGGTGTGGTGTGGTGAAGTGTATTGGTGTAGTGCAGTGTAGTGGTGTAGTGAAGTGTAGTGGTGTGGTGAAGTGGTGTGGTGTAGTGTAATGAAGTGTACTGTAGTGGTGTGGTCTAATGAAGTGAAGTGGTGTGGTGTAGTGTTGTAGTGTGGTGTATTGGTGTAGTCTAGTTGTGGTGTGGTGTTGTGTAGTGGTGTAGTCTAGTGGTGTGGTGTAGTAGTGTAGTGTAGTGGTGGTGTGGTGTAGTGTAGTGGTGTGATGTTGTGGTGTGGTGTAGTGTTGTGGTGTGGTGGTGTAGTGTAGTGGTGTAGTATAGTAGTGTAGTGGTGTGGTGTAGTGTAGTGTTTTGGTGTAGTGGTGTGGTGTAGTGTAGTGGTGTAGTGTAGTCAAGTGTAGTTGTGTGGTGTAGTGCAGTGTAGTGGTGTGGTGGAGTGCAGTGTAGTGGTGTGGTGTAGTGCAGTGTAGTGGTGTAGTGCAGTGTAGTGTTGTGGTGTGGTGTGTAATGAAGTGTAGTGTAGTGGTGTAGTGAAGTATAGTGGTGTAGTGAAATATAGTGGTGTAGTGAAGTGGTGTGGTGTTGTGAAGTGTAGTGGTGTGGTGAAGTGTAGTGGTGTACTGGTGTGGTGTGGTGAAGTGTAGTGTAGTGAGGTGTGGTGGTATGGTGTGGTGTAGTGAGGTGGTGTGGTGTAGTGTAGTGAAGTGTGGTGGTGTGGTGTAGTAGTGGTGTAGTGAAGTGTAGTGGTGTAGTGAAGTGTAGTGGTGTAGTCTAGTGGTGTGGTGGTGTAGTGTTATAGTGTAGTGTGGTGTAGTGTAGTGGTGTAGTGAAGTGTGGTGTAGTGAGGTGTAGTTAAGTGTAGTGGTGTGGTGTAGTGAAGTGTAGTGTAGTGAGGTGTGGTGGTGTGGTGTGGTGAAGTGTAGTGGTCTGGTGAAGTGTAGTGGTCTGGTGAAGTGTAGTGGTGTGGTGAAGTGTATTGGTGTAGTGCAGTGTAGTGGTGTAGTGAAGTGTAGTGGTGTGGTGTGGTGAAGTGTAGTTGTGTGGTGTTGTGGTGTGGTGTAGTGTAGTGAAGTGTAGTGGTGTAGTGAAGTGTAGTGTAGTAGTGAAGTGTAGTGGTGTGGTGTGGTGAAGTGTAGTGAGGTGTTGTGGTGTAGTGTAGTGGTGTGGTGTAATGAAGTGTAGTGTAGTGGTGTAGTGAAGTGTAGTGGTGTGGTGTGTGTGGTGTAGTGAGGTGAAGTGTAGTGGTGTGGTGTAGTGAAGTGTAGTGGTGTACTGGTGTGGTGTGATGTAGTGTAGTGAGGTGTGCTGGTATGGTGTGGTGTAGTGAGGTGTTGTGGTGTGGTGTAGTGAAGTGTGGTGGTGTAGTAGTGGTGTAGTGAAGTGTAGTGGTGTGGTGTAGTGAAGTGTAGTGGTGTGGTGTAGTGACGTGTAGTGGTGTGGTGTAGTGACGTGGTGTGGTGTAGTGAAGTGTAACGGTGTAGTGTGGTGTAGTGAAGTGTAGTGGTGTAGTCTAGTGGTGTGGTGTAGTGAAGTGTAGTGGTGTGGTGAAGTGGTGTGGTGTAGTGTAATGAAGTGTACTGTAGTGGTGTGGTCTAATGAAGTGTAGTGTAGTGGTGTGGTCTAATGAAGTGTAGTGTAGTGGTGTGGTGTAATGAAGTGTGGTGGTGTGGTGTGGTGTAGTGAAGTGTAGTGGTGTGGTGCAGTGAAGTGTGGTGTAGTGAAGTGTAGTGGTGTAGTGAAGTGTAGTGGTGTGGTGTAGTGGTGTAGTGAAGTGGTGTGGTGTAGTGAAGTGGTGTGGTGTGGTGTAGTGAAGTGGTGTGGTGAAGTGGTGTGGTGTAGTGAAGTGTAGTGGTGTGGTGTAGTGAAGTGTAGTGGTGTGGTGTGGTGTAGTGTAGTGGTGTGGTGTAGTGAAGTGTAGTGGTGTAGTGAAGTGTAGTGGTGTGGTGTGGTGTAGTGAAGTGTTGTGGTGTGGTGTAGTGAGGTGTAGTGAAGTGTAGTGCAGTGTAGTGGTCTAGTGAAGTGGTGTGGTGAAGTGTAGTGAAGTGTAGTTGTGTGGTGTGGTGGTGTGGTGGTGTGGTGTAGTGTAGTGAAGTGTAGTGGTGTAGTGAAGTGTAGTGTAGTGGTGTGGTGTGGTGAAGTGTAGTGAGGTGGTGTGGTGTGGTGTAGTGTAGTGGTGTGGTGTAGTGCAGTGTAGTGGTGTGGTGTGTGTGGTGTAGTGAGGTGAAGTGTAGTGGTGTGGTGTAGTGAAGTGTAGTGGTGTACTGGTGTGGTGTGGTGAAGTGTAGTGAGGTGTGGTGGTATGGTGTGGTATAGTGGTGTGGTGTAGTGAGGTGTTGTGGTGTAGTGTGGTGTGGTGTAGTGAAGTGTAGTGGTGTGGTGTAGTGTAGTGGTGTAGTGTAGTGGTGTGGTGGTGTAGTGTTGTATTGTGGTGTGTAGTGGTGAAGTGAAGTGTAGTGGTGTGGTGTAGTGAAGTGTAGTGGTGTCGTGGTGTAGTGTAGTGAGGTGTGGTGGTGTGGTGTAGTAGTGGTGTAGTGAAGTGTAGTGGTGTGGTGTAGTGGTGTGGTGTAGTGAAGTGTAGTGGTGTGGTGTGGTGAAGTGTAGTGGTGTGGTGTGAAGTGGTGTAGTGAAGTGTAGTGCAGTGGTGTGGTGTAGTGTAGTGGTGTGGTGGTGTAGTGAAGTGGTGTGGTGTGGTGTAGTAGTGGTGTAGTGAAGTGTAGTGTTGTGGTGTGGTGTAGTGAAGTGGTGTGGTGTAGTGAAGTGGTGTGGTGTAGTGAAGTGGTGTGGTGTGGTGTGGTGAAGTGTAGTGGTGTGGTGTGGTGTAGTGAGGTGTGGTGGTGTAGTGTAGTGCAGTGGTGTGGTGTAGTGGTGTGGTGGTGTAGTGTAGTGAGGTGTGGTGGTGTGGTGTAGTAGTGGTGTAGTGAAGTGTAGTGTTGTGGTGTAGTGAAGTGGTGTGGTGTGGTGAAGTGTAGTGGTGTGGTGTGGTGTAGTGAGGTGTGGTGGTGTGGTGTAGTGAAGTGTAGTGGTGTGGTGTGGTGTGAAGTGTAGTGGTGTGGTGTAGTGCAGTGGTGTGGTGTGGTGTAGTGAGGTGTGGTGGTGTGGTGTAGTGAAGTGTAGTGGTGTGGTGTGAAGTGTAGTGGTGTAGTGCAGTGGTGTGGTGTAGTGAAGTGTAATGGTATAGTGTGGTGTAGTGAAGTGTAGTGTGGTGTAGTGAAGTGGTGAAGTGTAGTGAAGTGGTGTGTAGTGAAGTGTAGTGGTGTGGTGTAGTGAAGTGGTTTGTAGTGAAGTGTAGTGGTGTGGTGTAGTGTAGTGTTTTGGTGTAGTGGTGTGGTGTAGTGTAGTGGTGTAGTGTAGTGTTTTGGTGTGGTGTAGTAGTGGTGTGGTGTAGTGGTGTGGAGTGGTGTAGTGGTGTGGTGTGGTGGTGTTGTGGTGTAGTGAAGTGTAGTGGTGTGGTGTGGTGTGAAGTGTAGTGGTGTGGTGTAGTGCAGTGGTGTGGTGTAGTGAAGTGTAATGGTATAGTGTGGTGTAGTGAAGTGTAGTGAAGTGGTGTGTAGTGAAGTGTAGTGGTGTGGTGTGGTGTAGTGAAGTGGTGTGGTGAAGTGGTGTGTAGTGAAGTGTAGTGGTGTGGTGTAGTGGTGTGGTGTAGTGTAGTGAAGTGTAGTGAAGTGTAGTGGTGTAGTGAAATGAAGTGTGGTGTAGTGGTGTGGTGTTGTGTAGTGGTGTAGTGTAGTAGTAGTGGTGTGGTGTGGTGTAGTGTGGTATGGTGTAGTGTGGTGTAGTGGTGTGGTGTAGTGTTGTAGTGTGGTGTATTGGTGTAGTCTAGTTGTGGTGTGGTGTTGTGTAGTGGTGTAGTCTAGTGGTGTGGTGTAGTAGTGTAGTGTAGTAGTGGTGTGGTGTAGTGTAGTTTAGTGGTGTAGTGGTGTGGTGTAGTGTAGTAGTAGTGGTGTGGTGTGGTGTAGTGGTGTAGTGTAGTAGTAGTGTGGTGTGGTGTAGTGGTGTGGTGTAGTGTAGTAGTAGTTTGGTGTAGTGGTGTGGTGTAGTGGTGTGGTGTAGTGTTGTGGTGTAGTGTAGTGGTGTGGTGGTGTGGTGTGGTGTAGTGGTGTAGTGTTGTGGTGTAGTGTAGTGGTGTGGTGTGGTGTAGTGTAGTGGTGTGGTGTAGTGGTGTGGTGTGGTGTAGTGTAGTAGTGTAGTAGTGTAATGGTGTAGTGGTGTGGTGTAGTGTAGTAGTGTAATGGTGTAGTGGTGTGGTGTAGTGTAGTGGTGTGGTGTAGTGTAGTAGTAGTGTGGTGTAGTCTAGTAGTAGTGTGGTGTAGTGTTGTGGTGTAGTGTAGTGGTGTGGTGTGGTGTAGTGTAGTAGTGGTGTGGTGTAGTGTAGTGAAGTGTAGTGAAGTGTAGTGGTGTAGTGAAATGAAGTGTGGTGTTGTGGTGTAGTGGTGGTGTGGTGTAGTGGTGTGGTGTGGTGTAGTGTAGTAGTAGTAGTGGTGTGGTGTGGTGTAGTGTGGTGTAGTGTAGTAGTGGTGTGGTGTAGTGTAGTTTAGTGGTGTAGTAGTAGTGTGGTGTAGTGTAGTGGTGTGGTGTAGTGTAGTTTAGTGGTGTGGTGTAGTAGTAGTGTGGTGTAGTGTAGTGGTGTGGTGTAGTGTAGTGGTGGTGTAGTGGTGTGGTGTAGTGGTGTGGTGTAGTGGTGTGGTGTAGTGGTGTGGTAGTGTTGTGGTGTGGTGTAGTGTAGTAGTGTAGTGGTGTGGTGTAGTGTAGTAGTAGTGTGGTGTAGTGTAGTAGTAGTGTGGTGTGGTGTGGTGGTGTAGTGTAGTGTGGTGTGGTGTGGTGGTGTAGTGTAGTGGTGTGGTGTAGTGTAGTGGTGTGGTGGTGTAGTGTAGTGGTGTGGTGTAGTGTAGTCGTGTTGTGGTGTGGTGTAGTGTAGTGGTGTGGTGTGGTGTAGTGTAGTGGTGTAGTGGTGTTGTGGTGTGGTGTAGTGGTGTGGTGTGGTGTAGTGGTGTGGTGTGGTGTGGTGTAGTGGTGTGGTGTAGTGGTGTAGTGTAGTGGTGTAGTGTAGTGGTGTAGTGTAGTGGTGTGGTGTAGTGGTGTAGTGTAGTGGTGTGGTGTGGTGTGGTGTAGTGGTGTGGTGTAGTGGTGTGGTGTAGTGGTGTGGTGGTGTGTAGTGGTGTGGTGTGGTGGTGTGTAGTGGTGTAGTGTAGTAGTAGTGGTGTGGTGTGGTGTAGTGTGGTATGGTGTAGTCGTGTTGTGGTGTGGTGTAGTGTAGTGGTGTGGTGTGGTGTAGTGTAGTGGTGTTGTGGTGTGGTGTAGTGTAGTGGTGTGGTGTGGTGTAGTGTGGTATGGTGTAGTGTGGTGTAGTGGTGTGGTGTAGTGTAGTAGTGTAGTGTTGTGTAGTGGTGTAGTGTAGTAGTAGTAGTGTGGTGTGGTGTAGTGGTGTAGTGTGGTGTAGTGTAGTAGTGGTGTGGTGTAGTGTAGTTTAGTGGTGTAGTGGTGTGGTGTAGTGTAGTAGTAGTTTGGTGTAGTGGTGTGGTGTGGTGTAGTGGTGTAGTGTAGTAGTAGTGTGGTGTGGTGTGGTGTAGTGTAGTAGTAGTTTGGTGTAGTGGTGTGGTGTAGTGGTGTGGTGTAGTGTTGTGGTGTAGTGTAGTGGTGTGGTGTAGTGGTGTAGTGTTGTGGTGTAGTGTAGTGGTGTGGTGTGGTGTAGTGTAGTGGTGTGGTGTAGTGGTGTGGTGTGGTGTAGTGTAGTAGTGTGGTGTGGTGTAGTGAAGTGGTGTAGTGTATGGGTGTGGTGGTGTAGTGGTGGTGTGGTGTAGTGTAGTGGTGTGGTGTAGTGTAGTGGTGTGTGGTGTGGGTGTGGTGTAGTAGTAGTGTGGTGTGGTGTAGTGTTGTGTAGTAGTGTAGTGGTGTGGTGTGGTGAAGTGTAGTAGTGGTGTGGTGTAGTGTAGTGAAGTGTGGTAGTGGTGTAGTGTAATGAAGTGTGGTGTTGTGGGTGTAGTGGTGTTGGTGGTGTGGTGTGGTGTAGTGGTGTGGTGTAGTGGGGTGGTGTAGTAAGTAGTAGTGGGTGTGGTGTGGGTGTAGGTGTGGTGTAGTGTAGTAGTGGTGTGGTGTAGTGTAGTTTAGTGGTGTAGTAGTAGTGTGGTGTAGTGTAGTGGTGTGGTGTAGTGTAGTTTAGTGGTGTGGTGTAGTAGTAGTGTGGTGTAGTGTAGTGGTGTGGTGTAGTGTAGTGGTGGTGTGGTGTGGTGTAGTGGTGTGGTGTAGTGGTGTGGTGTAGTGTAGTAGTAGTGTTGTGGTGTGGTGTAGTGTAGTAGTGTAGTGGTGTAGTGTAGTAGTAGTGTGGTGTAGTGTAGTAGTAGTGTGGTGTGGTGTGGTGGTGTAGTGTAGTGTGGTGTGGTGTGGTGGTGTAGTGTAGTGGTGTGGTGTAGTGTAGTGGTGTGGTGGTGTAGTGTAGTGGTGTAGTGGTGTGGTGTAGTGTAGTCGTGTTGTGGTGTGGTGTAGTGTAGTGGTGTGGTGTGGTGTAGTGTAGTGGTGTAGTGGTGTTGTGGTGTGGTGTAGTGGTGTGGTGTAGTGGTGTGGTGTGGTGTGGTGTAGTGGTGTGGTGTAGTGGTGTGGTGTAGTGTAGTGGTGTGGTGTAGTGGTGTAGTGTAGTGGTGTGGTGTAGTTGTGGTGTGGTGTAGTTGTGGTGTGGTGTGGTGTAGTGGTGTGGTGTAGTGGTGTGGTGGTGTGTAGTGGTGTGGTGTGGTGGTGTGTAGTGGTGTGGTGTAGTGGTGTAGTGTAGTCGTGGTGTGGTGTGGTGTAGTGTAGTGGTGTTGTGGTGTGGTGTGGTGTGGTGTAGTGTAGTGGTGTGGTGTGGTGTAGTGTAGTGGTGTAGTTGTGGTGTGGTGTAGTGTAGTGGTGTGGTGTAGTGGTGTGGTGTAGTGTAGTGGTGTGGTGTAGTGTAGTGGTGTGGTGTAGTGGTGTGGTGTAGTGTAGTGGTGTAGTGGTGTGGTGTGGTGTGGTGTGGTGTAGTGGTGTGGTGTGGTGTAGTGGTGTGGTGTAGTGTAGTGGTGTGGTGTAGTGGTGTAGTGTAGTGGTGTGGTGTAGTTGTGGTGTGGTGTGGTGTAGTGGTGTGGTGTAGTGGTGTAGTGGTGTGGTGGTGTGTAGTGGTGTGGTGGTGTGTAGTGGTGTGGTGTAGTGGTGTAGTGTAGTGGTGTTGTGGTGTGGTGTAGTGTAGTGTAGTGGTGTGGTGTAGTGTAGTGGTGTAGTGTAGTGGTGTGGTGTGGTGTAGTTGTGGTGTGGTGTAGTGTAGTGGTGTAGTGTAGTGTAGTGGTGTGGTGTGGTGTAGTGTAGTGTAGTGTAGTGGTGTGGTGTGGTGTAGTGTAGTGGTGTGGTGTGGTGTAGTGTAGTGGTGTTGTGGTGTGGTGTGGTGTAGTGTAGTGGTGTAGTGTAGTGGTGTGGTGTAGTGGTGTGGTGTAGTTGTGGTGTAGTTGTGGTGTGGTGTAGTGGTGTGGTGTAGTGGTGTGGTGTGGTGTAGTTGTGGTGTGGTGTAGTGGTGTGGTGTAGTTGTGGTGTGGTGTAGTTGTGGTGTGGTGTAGTTGTGGTGTGGTGTAGTGGTGTGGTGTAGTTGTGGTGTGGTGTAGTTGTGGTGTGGTGTAGTGTAGTGGTGTGGTGTAGTGTAGTGGTGTGGTGTAACATGCATTTGGAATAAAAAAAACTCTCTCATGGTATTTTTATATATAAATGTATGTACATCTGATTTATATTACATAGTCATGTATTCCAGCCCAGATACCTAATGTACACTTACTACAGTAATATCATAGCATATATATGTTCCATAAAATATAAACACAGCTCTGAAGAGCTCTGGTGTCACAGTATCAAATCATTCACTAATAATAGAGTTCAGACTGTGATGTTCTGAAGTGATGTGAAGCTGTAATATCTGTGTGTGTGTGTGTGTGTGTTAACAGGGTGTTGAAGCTGGAGTCATGACTGGTGAGTATTTTAAGCTCTTGTTTTCAGATGCACAATTGAGAGTGCCAGAATTTTGTGTAGCATAACAGATGTCTGTGTGTGTGTGTGTGTGTGTGTACAATAGCAGTCAGCTGGGTGAATCCCTCCTCTTCAGCTCCTCAGAAACCCTGGGCAGACCGTAGCTCGACCTTCCACAGAAACAAAATGGAGCAGAGGAATTACTCTCAGGTAACTGGAGAGTGTGGTGTTTAAACTTTAAGCAGCAGGATGATGAACAGAGAGACCACGACAGGATCATTAACCACGCTGTGTGAGCGTGTGTGGCGTCGCGTCGTGTGTGGCGTGTGTCGCGTCGCGTGGCGGCGTGCGTGGCGGCGTCGCGTGTGTGTGGCGCGTGTGTGGCGTGGCGTGCATGTGTGGCCCAGCGTGTGTGGCCTTGGCGTGTGGCGTGTCTTGGCGTGTGCGTGGCGGCGTGTGTGGCGTGTGGCGTGTGCGTGGCGTGTGTGTCGTGTGTGTGTGGCGTGTGCGTGGCTGGCGTGTGTGCGTGGCGTGTGTGGCCTTGCGTGTATGGCGTGTGGCGTGAGCATGTGTGGCGTGAGCATGTGTGCGTGGCGTGTGGCGTGCGTGTGTGGCGTGTGTGTGGCGTGGCGTGTGTGTGGCGTGGCGTTTGTGTGGCGTGGCGTGTGTGTCAGCGTGTGTGTCAGCGTGGCGTGTGGCGTGTGTGGCGTGCGTGTGTGGCGTGCGTGTGTGGCGTGCGTGTGGCGTGTGTGTGGCGTCGTGTGTGGCGTCGCGTGTGTGGCGGCGTGTGCGTGGCGTGCGTGTGTGGCGTGGCGTGCGTGTGGCGTGCGTGCGTGTGTGTGGCGTGTGGCGGCGTGTGCGTGGCGGCGTGTGTGGCGTGGCGTGGCGTGTGTGGCGTGCGCGTGTGTGGCGTGCGTGTGTGGCGTGCGTGTGTGGCGTGGCGTGTGGCGTGGCGTGTGGCGTGCGTGTGTGGCGTGTGTGTGGCGTGTGTGTGGCGTGTGTGTGTGTGGCGTGTGTGTGTGGCGTGTGTGTGTGGCGTGTGTCAGCGTGTGGCGTGTGTGCGGCGTGTGTGGCGGCGTGTGTGTGGCGTGGCGTGTGTGCTGGCGTGTGTGTCTGGCGTGTGTGTGCGGCGTGTGTCGTGGCGTGTGTGTGGCGTGTGTGTGGCTGGCGTGTGTGCGTGCGTGTGTGGCGGCGTGTGTGGCGTGGCGTGTGTGGCCGGGTGTGTGGCGTGTGTGTGTGGCGTGGCGTGTGGCGTGGCGTGTGTGTGCGTGGCGTGGCGTGTGGCCGTGTGTGTGTGTGGCGTGTGTGGCGTGTGTGGCGTGTGTGTGTGGCGTGTGTGGCGTGTGGCGTGTGTGGCGTGCGTGTGGCGTGGCGTGTGTGGCGTGTGTGTGGCGTCAGCGTGTGTGTCAGCAGCGTGTGTCCCAGCGTGTGTGTCAGCGTGTGTGTGGCGTGTGTGTGTGGCGTGTGGCGTGTGGCGTGTGTGTGGCGTGCGTGTGTGGCGTGGCGTGAGTGTGGCGTGCGTGAGTGGCGTGGCGTGTCAGCGTGTGTGTGTGGCGGGTGGGTGTGTGGCGGCGTGGTGTGTGTGGCGGGTGGCGTGTGTGTGTGGCGTGTGTGGGTGTGTGTGTGTGGCGTGGCGTGTGTGTGTGGCGGGTGTGTGTGTGGCGGTGTGTGGCGGGTGTGTGGCGTGGCGTGTGTGGCGTGGCGTGTGTGTGCGTGGCGTGGCGTGCGTGGCGTGTGTGTGCGTGGCGTGTGTGGCGTGTGTGTGTGGCGTGTGTGTGTGTGTGTGGCGTGTGTGGCGTGTGTGTGGCGTGTGGCGTGTGTGTGGCGTGTGTGTGGCGTGTGTGGCGGCGTGTGTGGCGTGTGGTGTGCGTGTGTGGCGTGTGTGAAGCGGCGTGTGTGTGTGGCGTGTGTGTGGCGTGTGTGGCGTGTGTGTGTCCAGCGTGTGTGTGTGTCAGCGTGTGTGTGTGTGTGTGTGGCGGCGTGTGTGTGGCGTGTGTGTGTGTGTGTGTGTGGCGTGTGTGTGTGTCAGCGTGTGTGTGTGTGCGTGTGTGTGTGGCGTGTGTGTGTGTGTGTGGCGTGTGTGTGTGGCGTGTGTGTGTGTGGCGTGTGTGTGGCGTGTGTGTGGCGTGTGTGTGTGGCGTGTGTGTGGCGTGTGTGTGTGGCGTGTGTGTGTGGCGTGTGGCGTGTGGCGCGTGGCGTGTGTGGCGTGGCGTGTGTGGCAGCGTGGCGTGTGTGTGGCGTGGCGTGTGTGGCGGCGTGTGTGTGGCGTGGCGTGTGTGTGGCGTGTGTGTGTGAGCGTGCGTGTGGCGTGTGTGTGTGTGGCGTGTGTGTGGCGTGTGTGTGTGTGGCGTGTGTGTGTGTGGCGTGTGTGTGGCGTGTGTGTGTGTGGCGTGTGTGGCGTGTGTGGCGTGTGTGTGTGGCGTGTGTGGCGTGTGTGAGCGTGTGTGTGAGCGTGTGTGTGGCGTGTGTGTGTGTGGCGTGTGTGCGTGTGGCGTGTGTGGCGTGTGTGTGCGTGGCGTGTGTGTGTGGCGTGGCGTGTGTGTGGCGTGTGTGGCGTGTGTGAGAAGCGGCGTGGCGTGTGTGTGGCGTGTGTGTGTGGCGTGTGTGTGTGCTGCATGGCGTGTGTGTGTGGCGTGTGTGTGGCGTGTGTGTGTGTGAGCGTGTGTGTGTGTGGCGTGTGGCGTGTGTGAGCGTGTGTGTGGCGTGTGTGGCGTGTGTGGCGTGTGTGTGTGGCGTGTGTGCTGCGTGGCGTGTGTGTGGCGTGTGTGTGTGTGTGGCGTGTGTGTGGCGTGTGTGTGGCGTGTGGCGTGTGTGTGTGTGGCGTGTGTGTGTGTGCAGCGTGGCGTGTGTGTGTGTGTGGCGTGTGTTGCATGGCGTGTGTGTGTGGCGTGTGTGTGTGCTGCATGGCGTGTGTGTGTGGCGTGTGTGTGGCGTGTGTGTGTGTGCTGCGTGGCGTGTGTGTGTGTGGCGGGTGGGTGTGTGGCGGCGTGTGCGTGGCGTGTGTGTGGCGTGTGTGTGTGGCGTGTTGCGTGGCGTGTGTGTGTGCTGCATGGCGTGTTGCGTGGCGTGTGTGTGTGCTGCATGGCGTGTGTGTGTGGCGTGTTGCGTGGCGTGTGTGTGTGCTGCATGGCGTGTGTGGCGTGTGTGGCGTGTGTGGTGTGAGCGTGTGTGTGGCGTGTGTGTGTGCTGCGTGGCGTGTGTTGCATGGCGTGTGTGTGTGCTGCATGGCGTGTGTGTGTGGCGTGTTGCGTGGCGTGTGTGTGTGCTGCATGGCGTGTGTGTGTGGCGTGTTGCGTGGCGTGTGTGTGTGCTGCATGGCGTGTTGCGTGGCGTGTGTGTGTGCTGCATGGCGTGTGTGTGTGGCGTGTGTGTGTGCTGCATGGTGTGTGTGTGTGGCGTGTGTG